>NC_044916.1:3693434-3783302 GCF_003576645.1 Ipomoea triloba
GGGGGGGGGGGGGGGGGGGGGGGGGGGGGGGGGGGGGTGGGATTGAAACTTTAGTGGACAATACCTACTCTATTCATTCAACAAACAAAAAATAATTTCTCACAGACGCAACTCAATTGGTCAATAAACTTAAAATAAGTTTATAAGTAGGGTATAACTAGTATTAGAATTCTAGCTACCAAAATATTTTTAAAAAAAAAAAGAAAAAAAAAGGAGAGAAAATATGAATATGAATTTGATATTGTTGTAGCACAAGTATGCAAGCATTATATTTAAAACATGTATATCAATTTAGGTATATTTCACAACTTACCTCATTTACTAATTTCAAAGATAGGGAGTATTATTTTATTTTATTTGTTCTTTTTAGAAAATGAGAATTTCAAATATTTGAACGCTAGAGTATTCAAATGCATGCGTAAATAATGTGCACTTAAGTCAATTGAAAATATTTTCAAAAAAAAAAAGTCAATTGAAAATATCTGATTGCACGGTTTTCTAGGGCACCAAGGCGTTATTAATTTGACTGTGGACAACGTACTATGATTTTCTGATTTTTTTTTTTTAACATATGCTTTCTCTATACTATGCCATCTTAAAATGCATTTGAGAGAGTGATCAGAACAATTGAACATTAATTTTAATTGTAAAGATGGTAATTAAAAAGTTATATGCTTTCATGAGAATAAAACTTTTCGTGAGAAGTGTGAACAAAGGTTAATCATAAATTTAATAGTTAAAAAATATGAATAAATGACAAAAAAAAATGTATCGATGACATTTTTGTACTCCATAATTATTACACTTCATCCGTATACTTAAAAAGCTCAATAGTGCATCCACAATAACTAATGTACAATACATTCAAGATCTATAATCGTGCACTCAAGCTGAGTGCATGGTTAGTTACACACGAATGAATTATCAAGATTTTCTAAGTACATAAACAAAGTTTAAAATAATTACAAATATGTCTTGAGTGCACGCAATTAGTTACACACGGATGCATTTTCAAGATTTTCTAAGTACATAAACAAAGTTTAAAATAATTTCAAATATGTCATCGCATGTTTTCCTTATTTTCCAACCATTATGACATCCTCAATAGCGGGTTTTTTTTTTGTGGTTTTTTATGAGCTTTTGTAATTGTGATTAGGAAATAGAATATGATAAGGGAAGAGAAAAAAGCTGATTTCAACCAAAAAAAATAAAAAAAAAATTCTAAATAACACCACTAATGCACCTAGTCAGGTGCAGTTGTGACAGTACGTCGCGCATAGGTGGCGCGGCGAGGACAATTCTGTTGTGTGTCCCACATTTCTGCGAAAAACTACCTCCTTGTAAAAGGAGCTCATCCATTCTATCTTCATTACCTCTCTCATCCTCGTCACCCAAACTTTTTCAAAATCTAATCCGAAATCCATTAATGTGGATGGTCATAAATCTCTAAAAATGAACAATGCAATTTATTCACACTTTTTATATGAGATATGAGCCGAGACATTGTTCTCACTTGAATCCTTGCCCCTCTCTCTCTCTCCATATATATATATTTCAGCTTTATTAAATTAAACATACAATTTAATATTTTGTAACTCATTTAAACCAATATTTCTAGGCCATAATCACAAACGAATTATTTTAATTAATTTGCATGATATTAAATGAATAATCGATGGCTTTGCAATAATTTTGCATGGTTTTGAGAGAGAGAGAGAGAGAGACTAACATAGGTATTAAGCTGTCGAACAAAGCTGGAGAAGTTGTTGTGCTTGAAATACCTAGGCAACATGTGGTCGGAGAACTCGGTCGGAGACCAGACCACGAAACCGTCGCCGTGAGCGTTCCACGACACTACCGCCGCCGCCGCCTTTTCATCATCCCTTCTTCTTTTCTCGTCTTCCTCCTCCAAGATATCGTACGTTTTTGTCAGAAACGGCGCCGGGCATTTCGTCCCCGGCAATGACGACGACGACGACGACTGCTTTCCAGCCGCCGCACGCGCAGCTTTCCTGCCAGTCGCCGCCGCGGGGGCACCTGCCGTCATGTTTGATCGTGTATTCGTCTGCGTGTGTTTTCTTGCTTATTTTAGCTTGTTTTGCGTACCCCAAAAGGTATTTGGGTGCATATTCTTCTACTTATACTATTTTCATTTGACTAACAAATTAAAATATTGCTATATATATACATACATACGTACAATAAATCATATTATTGATGCAATAAATAAAATAATGTGTCTATTGAGACTCAAAATCAACTTGATTCCCTCATTACAATGAGAAGGCATTGTTGGATACTTGACGCGGAATTTATGTGGTTATAAGGTATTACGAATTAAGTCTCAAGATCAAATAGCTAGTAACAATAATCAAGAAATAATGAAACTAACATGATAATTATATAATGACCATATATTTTTTTTCTTCATTTTTTTAAAAAACAATTTAAGGAGTCTAAATGGAGATTTTTTTCAATTAAAAGATTTAATATAATTACACTATTTGCTCGACCTAATTAAACTAGGGACTAATTTGACTTTTTTTCTTATTCACTTTGTTTTGTTGTAGATTTTCATTTGATCAAGTATATACGATTGTGATAATTTTTATAATATCTTATAATAATCTAATTCTCACTTTAAAATTTTTGTCAAAAGAAATGAAAAGAAAATTCTACAATGTTAATAAGTATACTTTATACTTCAGAAAGTTGTACTCTCTCCTCTATACTCTATACTCTATATTCATATGTAAATTTGGCACAAAAAATTACAATTTCTCAAAACATATGTTATTACATAATTTTATCACACACACATATCGTCTACAGTGTTGATCAATATGTTTTGTATAAAAAAATGTTGAGAAATGATTTAAGTTTGTATATGTTATTGTGGGGAATTTTCCTTCACAATAACCGTACAAATTCGGAACTTTTATTATCATTTACTTTAAATAATACGGAGTATTAGCTATAAAAAGTAAAAGTATTGACCGAGAACTTTCAATTTTTCTGATATATATTTCAAACATTTTCCATCATTACTATAGCATTTGTTGAGTCTTGGAAACTACTATATAGTTGCATGTTAACTTTTGGTCCCTCTTATTTGTCAGGTTCATGAAACTTAGCCCCTACACTTTTTTTCCTTCTTTTTTATTGTGTAACTTTCATGCTCTTTACCTACTATATATACACTATAATAAAGTAATAAGTGTCAATAAAATTACATATGAACTAAAAAAATGTTAGTTCAATTATTTGATGAAATGAATAGTTCATATTATTTTGATTTTAATATTTTTTTAGGCTACCCTCTATTATATCATTACTTTTTCTAAATACTTATGCATTCCGTCAGTGTAAACTTTATTAATGGACTATTATATTAACTATTTATTATTCTTAACTTACTCATTGATTTTCACAATGAAGGTCTTAGGTTCAAACCTTATTCCAATCAAAATTCGCATAATTCTTGAACATATACTATAAATATGTTAAAGTAGTGTATTAAAAAAAATACAATATAAAATTTAACACGAACTTTGATAAATTAATTAGCCAGACTATATACATAGAATTCAAAGTTGAGCATCAAAGATTACAAATAAGAAATCTTGAAAATCTTTTTCTTGTATTTTTTTTTAAACGAATCTATGTTAAGTTTTTTTTTTTTAATTTAATTAAACTTCTTTTGATTATTTAGAATAAGACTCAATATTTTAATTATACTTTTGCATTATTGAAAATGTAGTGTTAAGTTACCTTCTTCCTTAGCTTCCTCACCTTCACCCCCCTCACATTGTATTCTCTTCAGGCTCACGCTTCACACCCATGCACCTTGCACCTAAACGCCCACGTCTATGGCGCCCATGCACCCTACGCCGGTGCGCCATGGGGTACTCGGCCCAACAAGACTTGGGTCAACCATCTTCATTTAAATGTTTTTTTTTGGTTGGTTTATATTTAAAATATACGTATTTGAAAGTGTTGATAAAATGAATTTGTATAATGGTTTCAAAATATAAAAAATGCATCATTGGCAATTGTCTAATAAATTCATGTTTTAATAATTTTTAAATTTAATTAAGAACTATGATATAGCTATTAAGATAATAAATATTTATTTCTTTTATGACTTTTAGAAAATAATATTTTTTTTGGTTCACTGCACACTCCCGAAATTTTTTCCCACAAAAAAAGCTCACTTGTCACTTGAGCTACTCCATTGGATTTGAAAATAATATTATTTTATTATGTTATTTATTTTGTTGAAAATACTACAAGAAAAAAAGGGAAATACATACCGATTTCATTAATTTAACTTTAAAAAATTTTGTAATTGATATTTTTTTTATAGTGAAATAATATTCAACTACGCTCCGCACAAATGGGGAATCGCCTATTTCTATCCACTTTTTTCAAGATGATATAATTAATTAAAATGGGACTAAGCCCTAAAGTAATTAATTCAATGAAATGAAGATGAATATTGTAACCTTGTTAGACTAGGTTATCTAATTGAATATTTCTAGCTCTAAGTTGACCACGTTGTGCTAAGGCTTTCTAAGTCAAGTAATCGATGATAACCTCGTTAGATTAAAGTCCTTCGACCGAACTCAAAATAAGATTTACGGTTGATCCAATTACTTATTCACAATATTGGTTGATGGTCAGTGTTACCAATCACTTTCAAATTTTAACTAATAGTTGAAAATGAAGCTAGACATTTTTCTTTTTCTTACATCATCAAAGTAGTCGAACACTTGAACACCTAAGTTTAACCGCAAATCTTAAATTTATAACCAGTTTTTAGTGGTTGAAAATCTCAACTTTTTACAACCGTGATACCACCGATATGATAAGTATCAATAATGTACCATTATTTGGTTAATTGTGAAAATGGTTAATGATTTTGGTATGAGAAATGAATAGGAAACTGATGAATTGTTCATAAAACGACGATGAAGCTGCCAGCCAGTTTGATTTGTCGTAGTAGGAAAATGGGCAACAAGAGGCACAAAAGTTTTAATGTTTTTTTTTTTTTTTTTTTTGGAACAAAAGTTTAATGTATTCTTTAGTATACTTTATTATTTTCGTGAAGGTTTGGTAGCAGACTTCATTTGACTGCAACCAGGCAGCCGTTCTCTTTATTTTATTTTTATCTATTTATCTATTTATTTATTTATTATTTTATTGCTATTGAGTCGATTGTACCAAGGGGATCATTTTTTATTGTTATTATGTATTTTTTTTAAAGAAATATAATAAATATAATAATTTTATGAATTAATAATTATTTCATTTTTATTGAAAAGTACAGTCTCATTTTACCTATCTTATTTATTGAATACCAAAATGTTGAATATTTTTATTCAATAGTACCTTTGATGTAATTTCTAAATATATAAATTTTATGTACTAACACTAAATTAATATTATAAAAATAATTGTAAATAACTCTAATCAAATCTCATTAATAAAATAGATACATAAAATGTTCAATTGATGGTTTTTTTGACTAAACAATTGGAGCATTATTTATTCATTGAAAAAAAGCATTAGCAAAAATGTAATACTTTTCAGTAAAAATATAACACATGTTGATTTAAACATTTTTAATTTTTGGACCCACGACTATTATACTTGTTCCAAATTAGGCCATTAACTATTAAGGTTTTCACATTTAACGTATAACTATCAAAATTTTACAACATTTGGTCTTTTCGATCAAATTTTCAACTAATATTGTCTTATTTTCATCAACATTAACTCCAATATCATTATATCCAAATGTGTAGTCTACAAGTTGTTCAAATTCAATTAACAAATATATTTTTTTATTTTAAACTAACTAATAAGATTGTCATGTGAAAGATTTTAGTCGAGGTTTGCCAGAAAATTGATCCAAAAGACTAAATGTAACAAGAATTTGATAGTTATACACCAAATGCAAAAGTTTTGATAGTCAATAAATAAATGTTCGAGAAGTAAAGTCATATGGATTTGATCCATCCTAAGCCCACGCAATCTCGCCCTTAAAGGTACTGTGGAGGTAAATCGCGAGTCGTACAATCATGACCTTTAAGTTCAGTGACAAATAATTACGTTTGATTTTTTCTTTTTATACCCATATTTGAGCACGTTTATTACAAGAGAATAGGATAAGATGATTTGGCTGTCTACTGTGGACATTTTTGTCAGTTGAAAGCTAGGCAGAATTTGTCGTTAAGAAGAATGGGCCATAAATTAGACAATAAAGTAAGAAACAAACATGCAGAGAATCAAACTAACGTTATAAAGTAAATACATACGAAGTTGCTCAAACATTGTTGTTGTTGAAAATGTATAGTTTCAGCGAACGATGATTTATCTTCTTGTTAGCACCTTCTTTGATTTATAGAAAAGCATATAATCGATACTTAAATGTGTACGAAGTCTGTTTTGGGGGCTTCATTTGGTAAAAGAGGATAATGAGATAAATTAACCTACTTTGTCTACAACTAATTGCCTTAAAAAAAAAAAAAAACAACTCCTATACAAAGTCAAATGTATAACCTTGTAATTGTCAAATCAACTGTACGACAAATTTGATTATTAAAATTGTTCTTTTTAGCATTTTCTATGTGTTTAAAAATGATAAAATGAATTCTTAATCTAACAATAGGAAGAAGAAAAGAGAGAATAAAAACACAGACTAGGATATTTGGTTATTGAGTTGTATATATGTTAGGTATATAGTATTATTGTGTTTATTTTTGTTCCTTAGTTGTTCTCGAAATAACGGTTTTGATCATTTTTTATGTTAAATTTGAACTAAACACAAGTTATTAAAAAAAAAAAAAAAAAAAACTCAAATGACAAGGCAAAACATGAATTTTTATTTTTTTTTTAAATTTTACCGTGTTTCATATAGTTAATTGGTTTAAACCAAGAAGACTAATATGTCGTTTTCACTGGGAGTCTACCGTACGTGGAACCGTATGAGCACCAACCACCTTACCAACTTTGTTGGCTCCAATTTTTTTTTTTAAATTATATAATTAAAATTTGACATTTACTTGTCATTTCAGTTTTTTTTTTTTAAATTGATTATATTTTTCATCCAAATTTAATAGAATATTAACGTAAATAACTAGAACTTACGGTGCCAAAGACCTTGTGGTCTAGTGGCACCCGGTTTACACTCTCACATAGAAGGAAGTGAGTTTGCCTCTCAGGAGGCAACTGTTGAGAAAGTAGCTACTGCATTGTAACAAATAGTTTGAGTATAACTCATATCAAATATGTCATTTTTCCTAAATAAAAACTCTCCTACTTTAATTGTTGAAAAGTTTTGTATAATGCATTTGTATATTTATGGGGTTAAAAAATTATACACAATAAATTTAAATGTACAACATTGCTGTACCTATTGATGTACTAGTTATTAAATATTTTGAGAATTGTATAGAGTTTTTGTATAGAATTATACCCAAACCCAATTAATGTACTATATTGTTGTACCTATCATATTATTAATTTTTTTTTTAGTATTATCAACTCTATTACAATATAATATCTATTTAATATATTTTCTCCATCTGTTATAATCCAAATAGTCAATACTCCACTGGACATTGCATCCTGTAGTCTTCTCTCAAGGGGAGCCACAGGGTGTCACTATCATATTATTAGTTATAAAATGAAAAAGAAAAAGAAAAAAAAATGAATATAATTAATATTTGAAATTATTTTTTTAGTATATATCTGTTTATTTGACCATATTGTTTCTTCCTTGGCTGCTAAATAAAAAAGTTAATGCCTATCCTAGTTAGGTAGACAGTACTGCTATGTCTGCTAAACTATTCAAGAATTCTTTTATCTTTCTTCCAAACCTCAATAGACAAGTTTACCCTTGTCTTAGAGTCCTCAAATCTCATTGTCCTTGCCCTTATATTATAGTATAAAAAAATCTCTATTTCTTTACTCTAAAAATTCAGCGAGGAGATTAATCTCTGTATTCGACAGATAGAAATTTTCACTCATTGTCAGTAAAGCTAAGTGATTAACTTCTATTAGCTGATCGAGGTGCAGTCATTAAAATTAAGCTATTAACTTTTATTAACTGATCGATCAATAACTTTTATTAACTGATCGATCAATCAAACTGTACTCCGAGTTATCCAAACTTCAATCAAGAATGGATGAGTGTTTAAGTGTTGGGGTTAGAGTTGTTGCAAAAGAAGATTAAGAAACCATCAAAGTGGAAGATCAAGAATGGCTGCTGTTTTCTTGGCAAAAACTTGAGATCACATCATGGTATTATATATGGTGTTACACATCAAGATCCTCACAAGCATGGATGAGACCATTTTATACAGACTGACAGAATGTGGTATAGAACAGCAAAATGATTCTAAAACAGCAATAGACACAGAAGGAAGCAGAAGAAAAGGAAGGTTGTAATTCTGTTCAGTGACTTATCCACCTGCATCTCCTGTCGCCTCAGCCTCGGGCTGCTGTTTCCCCGGGCCTGGTACGAATTAGGGTACGCGGCGTACAAGCTCTCCGAGTTCCCGAACACCCGAGCGTACACCATCTCCCCGAGCATCCCGACCTCGGGAGCGTTGACAGCCACGCCTGCATTGTTCCCGAGGCTAAACGAGGCATCGCCTGCGTGCGTGGTGGCGTGGGGGGAATAAGGGTAGTTGTGCAGATACGGAAGCGGCTGGGAATTGGGACTTGCCAACGGCTGTGGACTGGCAGGTGGCCTCGGGGGCACCTTTAAAGCGGAAGGCTTGCCTTCGGGTTGAGACTCGGGCAGTTTCTTGCCACTGCCATAAAGAGGCACTACGGATGTGTCTGATAGCTCGGCCTTGCAAACGGGGCACTGCAGAGGCTCGTCTGAGCTGCTCCGCACCTGAAACCACTCATAGATGCAAGGCCAACAGTAGAGATGGCCGCACAGAGTGACCACCGGATCGCTGGCAAAGTCCAGGCAAATGTTGCAGTCGAAGCAAGCAGAAATCTTCTCGGTGTCTTCCACTGCAGCAGAGAATGATTTCCAATCGCGTGCAAAGTGCTGCTCAACAGCCATAAAGACGTTATAAACCAAACTCGTTTAGTCTACCAGTCCTTAACCTGAAAGAACAACGAACAGATTAGAAGAGAACAGCTTAAACATCTAAACCAGATTGAAACTGTAAACAACTACACTTATTCATCAAATCACATCAACAAACCGAACCCCATATGCAGATATGAAAATTCAAACGAGATTATCCAGATAAAGAAAACACATAGGGTAACATGTGACCTAATCCAGGCAAAGCTCAATCCCTTCCCTAAACACAGAACAACTTCTTTTTACCCAAACTATACAAATTCATCTAATATAATGTAAAATTAAAGTTCCTATTTATGTAAGTAATAACCACATCAAGATCTACTGTTCTAATTGTTTCTCACATTAAAGATGCTCTCTGAGTCTCTCTCTCTCCCTGATAAAAACTTGCTATACAAATCTTAATTGAAGATGATGAATTTAGGCCAATCAAGCTCTGATCACCGAACCTGATAGCGGAGAATTTCACCCTCTTGTGCAGGTGGCTCGGTGTGAGCAACTCACACCTGAGTCACCGTGATTTACTTTTCTACAATTGTGTCGGGCTAGGGTGTGGGCCCGGGACGGATTTTGCCTTATGTGGGCAATAATAATGGAGTCAACACCATGGCAACAACCTTTAGAACTCTATCATCATACTTCATTACAATCTACTAAAATCCAGATAACTACACACCCCACTATCAACTACACACGCATCAAAACTCAAATTTAGCAGAGTTATCCCCAAATTCACAAATAAGATCTTCAAGAAACTGAGTTCTTTGAAGACAATTTAAGCAATCTTCACACTGATTTTCTCAGATCCCACTAAATACAAGCTAGTTTCATATGCAATTCCTCAATTTCATTCCATAACACCATCACCATCACCACACAACATAGGGCCAGTCACAGTATCAGACAGCAAAGAGAACAAACATTTAATCCCAATAATTCATCAAAACATCAGACTAAAAACTAAAAAAAGAACAAGAAAGAATGAAAACAATTGAGCAAGAATAACAAGAAGAATTGAACACTCACCAAAAGAGCAAGAAAATTGAGGAAGCTTTGACCTTTGATTGATTGTGAGTCTTTTAGAGAGAGAAAGGCATAGTTGAAGAGAATGGGTATGGAGTTTGGTGAAGGGAAAGTGCAGAGAGGTTTATATAGGAAGAAAAGGTTTCAACAGGGCGGGTCTAAGCTCAAGGTGACGTGTCTTTGGAAAACAGGTGTGAAACGCGGATCACAAAATCACCAGTCTGATCTCTGCGTTGAAACTTCAACTCGGAGACTCTTCCTGCCAAATATATCTTTAGATATTTATTGTTGTTGTCAATTCAAATAAAATTTTGTACTTTTGGGTTTAAATTATAAGAATTGTTGTTTTCAAACGGTTGAATCTTCAATCTCAAGAGTCTCGGTCTAATAGAGTATATGAGATGATGAAAATCATGATAACTCGGCTGATCATTCTGAGGGATTGTTCTCACACAATCGCTAGTGAAACTCGATTCAACAGTTATTATTCCCAAACTTCACTTTCTGTGACTTGAGATTTTGGATTGTAGAGTAATATGTTGGTTCGTTGTACTTAACTTAATGAGGTTAGTGTAATCGTTCAATCTATTAAGTTAAATACAACTATATAAGCCAATGGTATTTCATATAAAACAGTATTTCAATTTCTTTTTTTAAAACATGGAATAAGATGAAAAAAGGAGGTCGGGTGTTCAAACAATAGCATTGTTTAATGACTTTATTAAGGTGGCTAGTAATGCAACTAAGATAAAGTAGTCTAGGCTAGTTGAAGGCTTACCAAGGGACTTAGCGCTTTGGCCTACATGCCATTATTATGTCTAGTTGTTTAGCATACTTACTATTTACTAACATTATTATCAAGTTGTGACGTTACACTATCGTGCCAGTTAGAGCATGTGAACAAAATGCACGTTCAAACATGGTACCTTTAATAAATACATGCTTTTACATTTTTAACTGAAAAATTTGTCATTTAGAAAAGTACTTGAACACAATTGGCCTACTTAACTAATCCTCCTCATGTTGCTGTTTTGCCCCAATTTTATTAGTATTATTATTATTTGTAGAGTTTTTGGCTTGATTGGGGAAGAAAGATAAATGGAGATCTTTTGCTACATACTGAGTTGCCATGGGTTTTTAAAGAGGGGGAGGGGGGAGAAGCGAGTATAAGTAACATGTGTAGACAACCGTGTGTGCATCAATTTTTTTTTTTTTTTTAAAGTTTTTGACTTAATTGGAGAAGAGAGATAAATGAGGATCTTTTGCTACATATTGAGTTGCCATGGGCTTTTAGAGAGAGGTGAGTATAAGTAACATGTGTAGACAACGTAAAAAAATTTAATCATTAGTCTTGCTCTTAAGTTCAAGATGATCAAGTCAATGGCACATAGCATGTTATAGATGGGGGTTGGATGACTAAATGAGGACCATGAAGTTGAATGTTCAAATATTTGTGCGATTAAAAGACTTTATTAAGGATGTCAGTAATGCAACCAATATGAGGTAACATAGACGAATTGAAGGCTTTTTAGAGAGGGTAGCGCTTTGACCTACAAGTCATTATCATATTCAGTTGTCTATAAGACCTACTCTTTATCATTATTATCAGGTTAGTGACATTACTCTACCATGTGAGTCAGAGCAAGTGAATAAAATGCGTGTTCAAACATAATACTTCTAACAAATACCTACATACTTTTACATTTTTAACATACAAATTTGACCTACACAGTTGACTTGCTCAACTAGTCGTCTAATCCTCATGTTACTCTATTTAATTAACTATGTTTAAGGCTAGTCTTCATTATATAGCACTTGTAAGTTGTAATCCATAAGATTTGCTATCAATATTCATACTGATTATTACTCTTTAAGTTTACAAATTATATTATGGAAAGGTCCATTTTAAATTATGGACCCTTGTTCATAAAAATAATACCGTAAATTCATTAAAAAAAATACAATAATAACTTAATGAATCTACAATAATATTAATCTTATTAGTAACTTAATGAACTTATAGTAATGTATGATTTTATGAACATATAGTAATGGCTTAATAAATTTATAATTGTGACTTTATGAACCTCTAAATTTATTAAAATTTAAATATCAATATAAATATTTAGTACTATTTTTTTTTTGTGAGAGGGAGGGACTCGAAGGCCCGGAATATTAATGACACCTACACGTTGCCACACTCTGGGAATCAGTCGAATCACGTAGCGGGAGATTTTTGATCTCGTCGGGGAAGTGGATCAACAACGTGGTATATGTCCATATATACTCTAGGGTTCAAACGTACGTGTGACCTCCCATTTGGGAGAACCACAATGTCTTTGATAATGTAAGTGTTATTAAAAAGTGTTTTTATGACATTCTTATTCTCCTTATTCTTCTTCTCGTTCTTCTCATTCTCGTTCTTCTCTTTTTCCTCCTCCTTCTTCGTCTACTTCTTCTTCTCTCCTTCATTTTTCTCCCTCTTCTCCTCCTCATCCTTCTTCTCCTTCTTCTTCTATGGTAATGCCTAAGCAATTGATACATCATGCATGAAGGCTTGATTTGATCTAGATGTTCGAAGCTTAAACACTACGTATCGTAACACTTGACACTGATAAATATTTGTATGTGACCCGTCATTTGCACATTAAAAGTAACTCTATGATTTTATGACACTTTAGAAAATTAATATTACTCACACTTTTAGAGAGCAAAATAAGATGGTACCATACACGGATTAACCACCATCGCTATCTAAAATAAATAAGGTGTTAAGATTATGGATTCGTTCAATATTCCTCTTCAAAGAATCCTTGACGATGACATATAATATTTGATGTTTGATAGAAGAGGAAAATACCAATTAATCATAAATTTATAGGCAGGTATTTTGATCGAATTTTTTCTTCACTTTGATAAAAAAAAAAAATAATAATAATAATGAGTTGAGTTGCTTCTAGATTGTGCTATTAATTTCTATTTGCTTGTGCTTCTAGAAGTCATGCCCTTTTACTTTTACAAACCTGTGTCACTACCACCATAACACCAAGAGAATTGGAGTGAGAAAAACACCATGCAAGGGGACAGCACAACAACGTCATGATCTACATACGATTAGTCTTCTAGTCTTAATCGAAAATTTCAATTTCTCTTTTTCGTTACACATAGTCACATAGGTGCATGATAGGTCTACAATTTCCTTGGTTATTAATTGGTGCCATGCATGCAAGCTAGTCTAATCAAAGTGAGCAGTAACATAGCAATGATGTTGAGCGTATAATATATAAAAAGAATATAATATTTAAATAGTTAACTAGATATAAAAAAAATGTAATTGAACTATTAAATTTAAAAAAAAAACTGTAATTAAATTATCGAAGAATTTAAAATCATGCAATTGTCACAAATAATATGTTACCTTGCTTAGTCACCTGTTAACTTGCTTACGTGATATTAATTTAGATTATTTTATTATAATTTTAAAAAAATATTATGAGACACCAATCTCCGACTAAAGACCTTGTTCTCCATTCAGAGACAGGCGGTCTCCTGATCCATGGAGACGAAGATGCTTTGAGACCATGTCTCCAAACAATTTTTTTTAATTATAATAAAATAATCTAAATTAGCGTCACATAAACAAGGTAACCAATGATTAAGCAAGGTAACCCATTATTTGGTACAATTGCCTGATTTTAAGTTGTTCGATGGGTTAATTAAAACTCTTTTTTTTTTTTTTTAGTTTGGTAATTCAATTGCATTTTTGTGTCTAGTTAAATAATCTATTTGAACCTTATTCCTATATAAAATATAGGTGTATGTATAGTTCAATTATCAATTTAAACGTCTAGTTGAGATATAATAACATGTTCTTGAAGTGATGATTTAGATAAGAATACAAGAGTTTCCAATTATGAATTTGGATCAGTTTCAAAGTTAATTGTCTCGTATAGATGAACATCTCATTTTAAAGGAAATTTATTAACTCTTGCTCACAAAGGTGAAATTCCCTCATCACCCTCATCCTCAACACCTCAGTCCAATAAGACAATTGAATGGTAAATCATGATAATTCAACAACTTATTAAGTAAGAGGACCAGAAAATTTATTAACACTCGTAAGTTGTATGATGAGTAGCTATCTAATTATTCATAAACAATATGAATAATTGTTTAATAGCTCGACGTTAATATAATGTTACATAACCTTATGACTTATTCAATTGAACTTGCTTGCATAATACATTCTTTCATGAGGAGTGATATAATTTCGTATCGAGTTTATGTACACTACCTCAAATAAGTGCAAACTTTGAAAAGAGAGGGAGGAACAATTGATCCGAGATGGAAAATAGGAATAAAAAGAGAGTATAGAGAAAAATGATGTTATTATTATTTTTCTACTTTATTTTGATGTTTTAATACTTATATATATATATATATATATATATATATATATATATATATATATATATATATATATATATATATATATGGGAAAATTGCATCTTTGGTCCCTGAGCTTTAACTAAATTCCGACTCAGTCCCTGAGTTATGACCGTATCCGAGTTTAGTCCTTCAGTTATGAACAAAGTGGCACATTTGGTCCCTGACCGTTAAAACTAACGGAAAAATTAAAAAAATAATTAAAAATTGAGGGGTAAAATAGGAAATTCACATTTTATTCTTCTCCATATATCAAAATCACTTTTATAACATTATTTTTCACTTCTTAGCCTCTTATTTTCAATATTTTTCAATTCTAAAAGCATTTCAATAATTTTAGTATAACTTGTTAGGAGTCTGACTCTCGTATAACAAACTTAAAACCTAGTACAAACAAAGAAACACTTGATCATTGTGTTTAGGCATCTGAAAACACTATCATAATAATTTTCGATTTTCTTTACTAAGCAACAAAGGTAATAAAACTAAAACTTTTGAGATACAAAACTCTGTTTTCTTAAAACCAGAGTAATGAAAGAGGAACCTAATAATCAATTATGAAAATTTTAAAAACTTTTGTAACTTCAAAAAAATCAATTATGAAAATTTTAAAAACTTTTGTAACTTCAAAAAACGACAATTGACTAAACTATTGCATACAAAATATTTTTTAAAACGACAATTGACTAAACTATTGCATACAAAATATTTTTTACATACTAAATTGACTAAACTATTGCATACAAAATATTTTTTACATACTAAAAATCTCAAGTAGTTATTCTTTTGGTGAAATTCTCATAAAAGCAACCTGAGAAATTCGAAATTATTTTGTATCTCAGAAGTTCTAGTTTGATACCTTTGTTGCTTAGTAAAGGAAACCAAATATTATTAGGATAGTGTTTTCAGACGCTTAAAAACAATGATCAAGTGTTTCTTTGTTTGTACTAGGTCTTAAGTTTGTTATACGAGAACCATACTCCTAACAAGTCATACTAAAGTTATTGAAATGCTTTTAGAATTGAAAAATATTGAAAATAAGAGGCTAAGAAGTGAAAAATAATGTTATAAAAGTGATTTTGATATAAGAAGGATAATAAAATGTGAATTTCCTATTTTACCCTTCAAATTTTAACTGTTTTTTAAATTTTCCGTTAGTTTTAACAGCCAGGGACCAAATGCGTCACTTCGTTCATAACTGAGGGACTAAACTCAGATACGACCATAACTCAAGGACTGAGTCGGAACTTGGTTAAAGCTCAGGGACCAAAGATGCAATTTTCCATATATATATATATATATATATATATATATATATATATATATATATATATATATATATATATATCTCCTAAAATTTCAAAGATTTTACTATTCAAGTATTATTCAATCTCTCATTTTAGTCAAACTTTACTCCTAATATTTCACAGATTACTGAAACTACGTACATATCTTACTGCAGGATCATCAATCTGCCTCACTGAATATGATAAATTGGACTGACAAAGTCAAAATGCATGTTTTTCTTTTTCCCCACACACATATATATAGTAGTTTAATTGGCTGGTTTACCTAAAACCTAACAATTTCATATATTGTTATTAAAATGTCCGAATGTCCCAGATTTTTGGACAATAAAAACCTGTCTTTTTGTAAGATTTTCCTTTATAATATATTATATATATTAATACCTTAATTGTGTTGTGCAAATTAACTATGCTTATTAAGATGTTTGATTGAACAAAAGTTACGTTATTGGTTTATCAAACATTATGTCTATATAAAGCCTATATTGATGAGATATGTGACGTACAATATATAACACATAAAATTTATGGCATTCACACTGCTCAAAATAATCTCAATACTATCTAAAGTTATGAGTCAAGCAAGTGTGGGAAAACGACTAACCTTTTCCATGTTGTTCTACCGTTCGATAAGCAACACAAGTAAGAATATGTCAACTATGAGTGGAGGTATTTTGATATATAATATTGCTTTTATTGCTACAAGGTTATGTTTCTCGTAATTAAGTTTTTATTCAATTCATGTTATGTTATATTTATACCTAACAGCTAACTACTATGTAGCGTGATGATACATTTGTTACCATTTCAAACTGGTACGATGGTTACATGATCGAACTTCGGCGGGACATTGATTCTTTGGGCGAAAAAAGATTTAGAAAGTATAAAATATGTATTTGAGAATGTGCATTGAGTAAATTATGTTGATGTGTGATAGCTCAAAAATCACATTCTCAAGTAGTGGTTGTAGGTTTTCTTCATCATCCAAAAAAAAAACTTGTTCTTTTGTTGATACGTGTAATTGGTGTTTGGATATGTGTATATTTGAAGAGTTTATAACGTTTTGATTAGTCTAATAACTATTATAGATGTTTGATAGATATTAAAAATAAAGAAAAATTATACTTTTGGTCCCTCAATTATTAGCAGATTTGCAATGTAATCCCTGATTTCTAATTTTAACAGATTCGATCGTTCAATCGTTCTAAAGTTAGCCAATTTAGTCATTCTGTGATTTTACTCGTTAACCACCGTTAAAGCAATGACATTTTGGGAATTTCACACCCACTTAATATTTTCCTCCAATTACTTCCCTCGCTTCTTCCTGTTTTCTCCCATTTAGCTAGCTCGGGAATTTAGCAAAAGTTGCAATATTTTTTCATTGAATTTTCAGCTTCAACAAAGACTCGTTATAATAATAGTCTTAACAGTGGTATTGAAATTTTTATTATTTAGACTGTAAGGCTATAGTTTTTCCTCTTGGATGTCGTCGACAATAATGGATTATTCAAAGACATGAATGCACAACAACAGTTTTAGTTAACTTCAAGACGGCGCAGCCGTCGAGAAGCAACAATTTCCGCAAATCGGCATAATTCGTGCTGTCCCACTGTTGCTTTGCTAGCGTCTTTGCAATGTGCACCGTCGCCTTCACGGTCTCCTCGGCGTTAGCGTGCGCGGAGTCAATTAACCCTAATCCGAGCGCCTCTACTGCCTTCAGCTTTGAGGCTTTCAACACCAAGGCTTGCCTGGCAGCCACGAAGCCCACCTTAGATCTGATTATTGCAATGTAGTAGTCCAGTAAGGGTAGCCCCATGCCCAGCTCGCTCATGTAGAGCACGCATTTGTCTGAGATAAAAAGAAGAGTCACTCTCATTAACGTGCATTAATAACAGTTGTTTTTTTTGTTTTGTTTTTTTTTTTTTATCTCTCATCTTTCCTTTAATTTGACAAAAACTCTGCAAAATATATGCCGAATAAGCCGAATGGACTTGCTCTTAGTGGCAAGAATTTAAAATCCCATATAGAACTTTATTTTTTATTTTTATTTTTTTTATAACCTAAATCCCTTATTACACCAAATTATATATGAAACTTCATAAACCTGTTCTCAAACTCATGAAGAAATAAATTAAGTCTTTAACTTTGAGTCTCACATCATATACAACTTTATTACTAATAAATTGGTTGGGTTTGGGTTTGGTACTAACTAAACGTCAAATAAAACCCCTACACCCTAAACTAAAATCTAACAGTAGTTTCCGTCACCGTTAAAAAAGAATCTAAACAAAACCCTATGGCCTATAAGGCTATATATCTATTACGCTAAACATACAGGAAAGAACGACGTCGTTGAGGGGTGAATATTTCGCAAAATACACCATTATCGCAGTCTCCTTAGCACTTCAGCAGCCGCAGCAGAAAAGCTACGCCTAATCTTCTCTCCCCGTCGCCGATCGCCTTCTTCATCATCAGGTTTGCTTTGTACTTCCTTTACTGCTTCTTCATTTCCCCCATTTATTATCATTCATTCAATTTCATCGATTTATTCACTGTATATATTGGGTACAGTAATTGGCATCTCAAATAGTCAACATTGCGAGTTGTTTCTGCTCGTCAAACTACTTGAGTTCATGTGTATGTGTTACGCTTCTCTGTTTCCCGTGAAATGAAATGACAATAAGAATTAAGGATACTCAATTCAGTTCCCATCGTCCTCTGTTTTTCATATGCATTTGTGTGTTGGGAGTAGGTTTTCTGTAATTTTCCGGTTTGGTTTCAGTTTCGGTTTGGCGTTTTCACTAAATTGGCGAATTGTTACACTCGATTTGACTCTGGTTTGGTTTAGCCTGGATGCTTGCCCCTATTGGTTTGACTTTGTGATTTCTAGTTATGCTAATGCTTTGAATGCAATGAGTACTTGCTGTGAATTTTTGGCATGGGGATTGTGGTTTAATTATTAATTTACAGGTGGTTTGCTTGGGAGATTTGTGCGTAGATTCCCACATGGCTGGTAAGGATTCAAAAAGTGCTGGGAAGGATTCAAAAAGTGCAAGTGCTTCAAGTGCTGGTGAGTGATCACATTCTGTTTTGTCCGAAGAAGCTTTGTTTCATTCGTTATATAGGTCATGATTTTAAGTGTTGCTTTTTCTATTTGCCTTTCAGCGGGGAAGAAGAAGGAAGTGAAGAAAGAGACTGGTCTCGGTCTTACTTACAAGAAAGATGAAAACTTTGGGGAGTGGTATTCTGAGGTGAGTGTGGAATTTGAAGGATCTGATTTTGTGTTGGTTTGGAGTTATGGTGCCATTTGGAAAGGATTGCTCTTAAGATTATTCACAAAATTATTCTTCAAAAAGCACTGAATTAATTTTGGTCTACCAGTTTGTTTGTTTGTTTGTTTTTTTTAGCCAATTTCATTTCACTATATATTTGATTCTATCCTTTATCTATGCTAGGGCTTCTAAGATCTTAATTTGTATCATGTTGTCTCTTTGCCAATAATATAGGTAGTTGTTACCAGTGAAATGATTGAGTATTATGACATATCTGGCTGTTACATTCTGCGGCCATGGGCAATTTCCATCTGGGAGATTATGCAAGTAAGTTTTTAGTCTGAAGTGTTTCTCTGGTATGACTTTAAAAAAAAATTTGATAGTTTAGTTTCATAGTGCATTATCTAATCTTGTAAATATCCAGACCTTTTTTGATGCTGAAATTAAGAAAATGAAGATCAAGAACTGCTACTTCCCACTTTTTGTGTCTCCTGGCGTTCTCCAAAAAGAAAAGGACCACATAGAGGGTTTTGCACCTGAGGTAAGTCTGTACTTTTGAACAATATGCATTTTTCTCTCCATTAGTTGTAGACAAGCAAAAGCATCTGCCATTAGAAGGCTCACTCTCAATAAATCATGCCTATTATTTCATTTTGAACTTTCTGCAGGTTGCTTGGGTTACAAAGTCAGGAGAGTCTGAGTTGGAAGTCCCTATTGCAATTCGGCCAACTAGTGAAACAGTTATGTATCCTTATTTCTCTAAGTGGATAAGAGGGCATCGCGATTTACCTTTGAGACTCAATCAGTGGTGCAATGTTGTGCGTTGGGAGTTCAGCCATCCTACTCCTTTCATTAGGTGCTTGTTAAGAAATTTTCTTTTTCTTACTATGATCTACTTCTAGCCCCCTTTTCTCTTTCTCAAAATTTTAGAGCCTTTGAAATTTCAGAAGCCGTGAGTTTCTATGGCAAGAAGGGCACACTGCTTTTGCAACGAAGGAGGAGGCAGATGCAGAGGTAATGTCTTACAGTTTGGGACTTTCCAAAAATAAAGACTTACATTTGGGGTGTGTATCATCAAGAAATCAAACCCGATAACATAAAGCATGCTACTTCTGATACACAAAAACCTTAATTTTATGAAGTGCAATGCTTAATTGATGATATGGGGCATCTTTGTTCTGATATATTTGTTCATGGGGGCCATCATTTCAGGTTCTTGATATTTTGGAACTGTATAGAAGGATATATGAAGAGTACTTGGCTGTTCCTGTCACCAAGGGAAAGAAAAGTGAGCTTGAGAAGTTTGCTGGTGGACTCTATACAACAACTGTTGAGGTATTGTTGACCATTAGTTGACGTTTCCTGTTGGATATTTGTTATGTTGTTGTGCTAATCATTTGAAAATTGCTTTCATGGGTGTATTAAATGGTTACATATATTTGCTTCCCCAGGCTTTTATTCCAAACACTGGTCGTGGTATACAAGGTGCAACTTCACACTGCTTGGGGCAGAATTTTGCAAAAATGTTTGAGATCAATTTTGAAAATGAGAAAGGAGAAAAAGCTATGGTCTGGCAGAATTCATGGGCCTACACTACCAGAACGGTAGAATGAAAGTTTCAAACATTTATAACATATTTGTCAGGTAGCCTCTAGGTTAAGTTAATCATCACTTTTGCGTGTAACTTGTCCTATAACAGATCGGAGTGATGATCATGGTTCATGGGGATGATAAAGGGTTGGTGTTGCCACCAAAAGTTGCAGCAACCCAAGTGATTGTTATTCCTGTGCCTTACAAGAATGCTGACACACAAGGGATCTTTGATGCATGTGCTGCTACTGTTAAAAAGTTGACTGAATCTGGTATTCGTGTGGAGGCAGACTTGAGAGATAACTATTCACCTGGGTGGAAATATTCTAACTGGGAAATGAAGGGGGTTCCTCTTAGGATTGAAATAGGACCCAAAGACCTTGAGAAAAACCAGGTAATAATCCATATTCTTTACTTTTTTTTTTTTTTTTTTTTTTTTTTTTTTGCTTGATACCATGGATTAAAAAATAATTGGCTATGAAACAAAATATGCACTGAACTAAATGCTCAACAATGAGGGACGGAGCTACATTAGGGGGTAGGGGGGGCCCTGGCCCTCCTACCCCTACCCCTACCTTTAAAATTTTTAGTAAATATGTATGTATATATTAATATAGTAAGGATAAAATACACTTTTGGCCCCCCTCCAATTATCTTATTTCTTTTATCAAGATTTTAATAATGAAGGGCATCGAGTATCCATTTTAATTTTAAAAATCTTCAAATTTAAGATATATGCTTTAGTTTTATTATTATTTACGTTCATAAATTAATTAGTGATTTATTGTGTGTTAGTAGTTTACATTTGCATGGTTAACAATGCTATCACAAAAAGGAATGCTGAAAATATCTTTTTTTCAGGTAAGAGCTGCAAGGCGTGACAATGGTGCTAAAACTGACATTCCCATGGATGACATAGTTGAACAAGTAAAAGAAATGCTCTCTACTATTCAACAAAATCTCTTTGATGTTGCAAAACAAAAGCGAGATGCCTGTGTCCAGATTGTGAAAACCTGGGATGAATTTGTGAATGCTCTGAATGGGAAGAAGTTGGTCTTGGCACCTTGGTGTGATGAAGAGGTTTGAATACTTTTCTCAGGATTTTTTTATTGTACTTAGAATTTTGTGCCTGGGTGTGAGTTGTTTGGATTAAGAACCAGTGGAAAATGAAACAAAAGGTTTGCTGGCTGTTTACACCATTATATAGGGCTGTTATTGGGAATTAACTGGGTGAATTTCCTAAATTTAAATTTTAGCATCTAATGAAAGATTTGAGTAAGATTCTCTGAGTTGACAATGGCTATTTTCTTAAGTGCAGATTTGCAGGTAATAGAGGAGAAAAACAGATTCTAATTCAAATGTTTAAATTCTACTTCATTGAAACTAATTTGGATACTGTACCTATAGTTTCATAAATATTTCAATTTTTTATTTTTTCTTTTTCCACTTTTTGGTTTGAGGAGTGTAAGACTGTAAGAGTTCACTTATTTTATTTTATTTTTTGCAATTTCACATGTCAAGATCATACTTAAGCATTCTGTATCCTTGGGTTAGCGCACAAAGCCTCTACAAAATGCAAAAAAAAAAAAAAAAAAAAAAAAAAAAAAAAAAAAAAAAAGGACATTTTGTTTAGGACATTCTGGAATCTGGAGCGTTTGGTTATTAAAATTTTGTAGGGAGCAAACCTAGGTGAAAATGTAGATGTTTTCCTTAAAGTTCTCCAACTGAATTGTAACCTCTGGAGAATAATTCACATGTGGAAGGCTACATTATATAAAAAATAATCCACATGCTATAATTTGATTGGAGAACTTCATGGCAAACACCTAAAGAACTTCACCCATGTTTTTTAAAATCTCTTGCATTTAAGCAAGCTACCTTTTGCACCTTTTTGTTCATGCTTGTAGTTTGCATAATAGGTGGGGTTTTACAGTTTATCATGCTCGTAAAGAGAGTGCTAATTACAGAAGTACAATTGCCCAGATTCTGTCCTTGCTTTCGTTTCATTTCATGTGACCTTTTGCTTTGTGCTCTGTAGGATGTTGAGAAAGACGTGAAGACACGGACTAAAGGAGAGATGGGCGCAGCAAAGACACTTTGTTCTCCATTTGATCAGCCTGAGCTGCCAGAAGGTACCGTTTCCCAAATTCATATATTAAATGAGAAATTTTCATTTAGTGTAGAAGTCTGATTTGGTTCCACTTTATTTGATACTTGTAATTAAGCAGTAACTCAGGTAGGCTATAAAAAAGATATGCTAGTGTAATGTTTTTACTTATACTAGCACGAGAGTTTTCAATGGAATAATAGCCATTATGTGGCACGTTTAAAATATAAACCTATGAATGCCATTGCATTTCGCATAGTACTTATGTAGAGGGGTGAAGCACTAACAAATGTAGAGCACCTTTCCTTAAGTAGGAGGAATTTGATCATCGTCACCTCCACCTCATCATTGTCATTTTTATCTTTACCAAATGTATTTATTGTTATGGTGCCATTGTAGTTCGTTAGTCAGTACAAGATTTCAACTACTTTGATATGGATAGCTTGTAGACTGTACTACACTATTTCTTTTGCAATTTACATTTTTTTTTTGGGTTCACAGGAACGCTGTGCTTTGCATCGGGCAAGCCTGCAAAGAAATGGACTTACTGGGGCCGAAGTTATTGATATGTTAATTACACAATCACGATGCTGTCATCGTCTTGGACAATAGTATACTTTCTGTTGGCTTCAGTTACTTGAAATAGAAGTGTCCCCATCAATTCTTACAAAGGAAATGAACTAGTTTTATGAGTAGAACTCTGTCATTGATCACTGTTTGAACAATTCAGTTGAAGAATCATGTTTTCTTTTGTTCATTTGTCAATTTTTTTTAAAAATCAGTTTCTGTATTATGAATTTATGATATGAGTAGCATTTTGGAGCATTTCAAAGACTTGTTATATGGCTTTTTATGCTCATCTGGAATTGCCCTGTTTTGCCCTACCAGCCTACCTTGAGAAAGAACTGTAATGTGTTGAGGAGAATCACAAAAGGTCAATAATCATTGTTCATACTTTCTGCAGCTTGTTCTCTAATAATTTGGGATAAGTAGCTATCATAAGAGTAACAAATGACTGCACTCCAATTCCGAGAGCCTATACGTGTTTTTGCGAATTTTGGCAGTGAGATTATGATCTATTTACAAGATTTGATTTTGCGATCTTTTTTTAATGCATTTTTAATGACCATTTGGTTTCAAGATCTTTCTTTAATGTAATATCTAATGATATTTTGGTGGAGATTATGATCTATTTAATAATATTTAATTTTGAGATGTTTCTTTAATGCAATTCTTAATGACTATTTGGTTTTGAGATTTTCTTCAATACAATTCCTAATGATATTTTTTGGGAGAGGAGATTATGATCTATTTACAAGATTGATTTTGAGATCTTCCATTAATGCAATTCTTGATGACGGTTAAATATGAAGATTTTTTTTTTGGTCTGAATAGTTCAATTTTGTCTTGAGTTTTACTCCAAAAGCCCTCAAAGTTGGGTAATATTATAATTTTATTGACAATATCCTTTAGGTTTCCTGCTACCTGGATGATAGATTGATTGTAAACCAATGTTGATAAGAGTAACCGCATTAGTTGTGGTTTTCGGTTGAAGTTTTACACATTTAGTCAACGGAAAAATAACATAATTAATTAAATAACTGGGATCGTGTGACCACCCCAATTGCCCTAGTTGCACTAGCTGGGCTAGTGCATACTAAAAGTGAAGTTTTTGGATTTTTGATGTACCAACTAGGAGAGAGTGGAAGGAAAGAGAAAATGAAAAAATGAAAAAAAGCATATTAACGTGCCTAGCGGGCGCATTGATGGCACTTCACGCGACCACATGCAATGCTTGAATGCACATGGTGGGATCCACTTCTTCGAAAAATCACAGGAGGATTTTTTATTTTCTCTCTCCATTATCTCTCTTCCACATCACTTATCTCCTCAAAAGCTGGTCCAAAATCCACTAATGTGGATGACCTAATATGAATTTTATTCTCTTTTCTTTTCTATGATATGTCACATACTCTCTCATCCACACAAACAAAAAAGCTTCAAAAAGTAGAAATACCACAAAGCATCAAGGTTGAGATCTTCATCCTTAGATGGTGAAGAGGTATATAGCAAGTCAACCAGCACACACTTTCATTAAATACTTTTACTATACCTTATACATTTATTAATGAAAAGAGGTAAAAATAATGAAACTTTCATATTATGTCTACATCCATATCAAACATTTACTTAATCAATTTATGTAGAGACCATACAGCCATACAATGAACATGTTCACTTCAAAGTTCAAATCAACCTGCCTCTTCACATTCACTATTCACACCATTCATACAAGGTCCAAGATTTTACATATACCTTGAATTTTTACAAGCTCCTAGGTACAGTGATCAAGGGTCCCACCATCTGTACAAATCTGGGTCCCACCTCCCATACATATGTATATATAATCTAGTTATCTACCTTCTCAAATCTCATATTCCCAAACACGAGTTAACACGGTAACAGAACTCAGTAATAACCCAGTGAGTCAACTCAGTGAGTCAACTCGTGTTGCAACTCAGCATCCACTTACTTCCCTGTGAAGAAAATGAAGGCCGGAATTACTAAGCTCGTAGTTTTCCACCCGCCGGTGTCATCGGCGGCGGCGGCGTCTCCTCGCGTTCTGCTTCTGGGTTTCGTCTCATTCTTCGCTTTGGCTTCTGCCCTCACTTTCTTCTCCGGCAAGGACGCCTTTTCCGCCGCCGGGACCGCCGGTGAGGGAGGAAATTTTCCGGGAATACCACAGCCGGTGTTGGAAGCGCTCCTGCATTACGCCGCCGCGAACACGACGTTTGTGTCTTCCCGAATGTCGTCCGCGGAGGTGGGCGCCGTGGCGGCCGCCATCCTGCGCTGCGGGAAGGGCTGCAACTTGCTTGTTTTCGGGCTGAGCCACGAAACCCTCCTCTGGCATTCTCTGAACCACGGCGGGCGAACGGTGTTTGTCGACGAGAGCGCGTACATGGTGGCGAAAGCGGAGGAGAAGCACCGCGGGATTGAAGCGTACGACGTTCAGTTCACCACCAAAGCCACCCAATTGTACCGTCTCTTGGACCACGCCAAGGTAATACATGAGATTATTTAAATTCTAATACCATATGTTATACATAATAAATGTATGCTAAGTAAAATATAAATCACAACAGGTACCAGGCGTTTTAGAATGATTATAATAACTTGGGATCATAGTTGATATGACTATGAATGTTACTTTTGGAATAGTAGGCTTGCCTAGAAATTATTACTGGTTTTGTCCAGCACTCGTCTCACATTTCTATTCGACATAATATGTGAGAGGATGTAAATCACAGTAATTATGTTAGTGTCTCTAAAGGAATTGGTTCATTTTGGACATAATTCTCACACTGTCATGATTGAGTTTTGAACATTGGTCAATTCTGGTAAATACTGCTTACCAAACTAGTAATTTAAATCGGGCATGGTGTAATGTATTATATCTATAGAAACTATAGGAAGACCATTTTGCATATAACATCCTTAATGGTTTTTTTTTTTCTTTTTTATTTTTGAGGTGCCAATTAGGAGAGACAAGGGAGAAGAAAAAGAAATGTGGGAAAAAGAATAGGAAAAAAAATAGGTCCACATAAAAAATAATAATAATAAAAGAGCCTTTAGTTGCCAGGGTGCTCTTGGCAAGCAAGGAGACTGGCTCTTTAATTTTTTGATGAGAATTATTGTAGGAAGCACTCCATATCTCTCTCTCCTCATTCTCTCTTTCACTTCACCCAAAATCTCTCCAAAAATTACACAAAAATCTCTAGATGCTCTAAACTTATTTGTCATCAACTCATCATTAATTCATTATATAGATATAGAATAATCAATTAAAACAAAAGTGAATATCTAAATTATGACTAAACAACATAATGACTCAATCATATACTTGCACCACAAATGGATACCTAATATATATAATACATTATAATGGGAAATTCTATTGTTACAGGAACGTGTCATGAAAGAGTGCCGGCCGGTGCAGAATCTGCTCTTCTCCGAATGCAAGTTGGCCATCAACGACCTCCCAAACCACATCTACGACATAGCTTGGGACGTCATCTTGGTGGACGGCCCGCGGGGGTACGCGCCGTCGGCGCCGGGGAGAATGTCGCCGATATTCACGGCCGGCGTGCTGGCCAGGAGCAAGGTGGGCGGCGCGGCGGAAACGCAGGTGTTCGTGCACGAGATTGGGAGAGAGGTTGAGAGAGTGAGCAGTGAGAGATTCCTGTGTAATGCCAATTTGGTAGATTTGGTGGATGCTTTGGGGCATTTTGCGGTGCCCAAAATGGACGCTGACAATTTTGAATTTTGCCCTGTATCATCTTCATCAAGGAACTCCATTAATGGCAGATGAGTGAAGAACTGAAGTGATGTCATAATTTTCACTTTTTGTTTTATATAATTATTTTTGTTATAATATATAGCCAAATCTGTAATGTGTTTATTGTCTTTCTTAAAAAATAAAAAAATTGTTGTACAGGTACAATCATTATATTGTAAACCAAGGTCAATCTTGATCATCTTGCAATATAGACTTGAATCAAAACAATGTCGTTTCAGTGTAATATGATTGACAATTTGTCGTACTCTTTATTACAAACTACAATCATGATGTGCTCTAGTGTAATGT
This sequence comes from Ipomoea triloba, assembly GCF_003576645.1. Classification (NCBI taxonomy): domain Eukaryota; kingdom Viridiplantae; phylum Streptophyta; class Magnoliopsida; order Solanales; family Convolvulaceae; genus Ipomoea; species Ipomoea triloba. Next base: position 3,720,937 of record NC_044916.1, read on the forward strand.
TTATGTACACATAGACAAATCTACGGTGGAGGCGATGGGGTTGTCATCCCCCGGCTCCCACCCCACCCCACTATATTAAATATTTAGAATTAACTAAATTAATAATAAATAAAATAAAGTATATTAAATATAATAAGATTCTGGTTAATTCAGCCAATCAACTGAATTATTATTATTTTATTTTTTTGAAAGGATTAACTGAATTAATTTAATATAATTTAGTGAACAGTTATATATATATATATATAAAATGATTAATTCTATTTAAGATGACTCAAATGACCACCTTTATTCATCGCTTAATGGGGTATTAGTGGGAGAATGGTCTCTGGTAGGTGTTGGTGAATGGCCAATAGAATTGGCCCGCTTAACTCGTGTAAAGGGTTTTGGGCTGCCTCATAAATGGGCTTGCATTCATTTTTCTCTTAATTTTAAATTTTAATAAAGGGTTCTATCACAGTTAGAGTAGTAAGGCAAATTATATCACTATCTACATTGTAAGATGGATGTGTTAGTTTATTTTTAGTATACAAAACGTTGATTTTTTTTTTTAAACACAAAACGTTGATTGTTAATATACTGTAAGTTTATTTTTTTCATTAAATTACAATATATTAAAAATAAACTTGTAAGTTAATAGTCCACTTGCAAGTTGCAATATGGTATGTGATCCAAGGTGTAGTAATTGGAGTATTAATGGTCTTGCATTGCAAGAATTTGTCAAACATTTGACAAATTAATGTACATGGCTATTAGGGCTGTTAACGAACCAAACATAAACGAACGGAGGTTGTTCGTGTTCGTTTGTTAAGGATTTTGAAGTGTTCGTGTTCATTTGTTAAGGTTTTTAAGATCCTGTTCGTGTTCGTTTGTTAAGCGTTCATTAGTGTTTGTTAACGTTCGCGAACATGTTCACGAACGTGTTCGTTAACGTTAGTGAACACATTGACGAACATGTTTGTGTACATTCATGAAGAGGTTTGTGAACACTTAATTACCAAACACTTGCAGATGTTCATGAACACAATTCGTTCGTGAACAAGACATTATCTACGTTCACGAACAATAACCAAACAAACAACACAACTATATATGTTTGTGAACATGTTCACGAACATTATTAAACGAACACTTAACGAGCTTGTTCGCGAACATTACTAAACAAACATAAACGACCTTGTTCGCGAACATTACTAAACAAACACAAACAAGCTTGTTCACGATCTCTTAGCAAACGAGCTTACCACTGTTCAGACTCTGTTCGTTTATTAAACGAGCTCTAAATTTTGTTTGTTAATGTTTGTTTACCTTAATAAACGAACGCTTACCGAACACAAACACGAGTAGTTTGTCGAAAGGTCTGTTCGCTAACACCCCTAATGGCTATATCTTAGCCGACTTTGTTCATAGTGGGCCTTTGTGGCCCTACCCCCCTTCTTTTTATAACTCAGATTTTCTATTTTCATTGAACTATATCTTGGACCTCATAAGCCTACACTTCATGCTTATGAGAAAATAAATCGAACTATATGCTATATTTGAAACTCAGCATGAAACACTACACATTTTGCGCACAAAAGGTCCATCCAAACCCTAATATCCAATGTTACTGGCAATGATCGAACCCCCATCTTGTCATTAAAAATAAGTTTTAAGTGAGATTTCTTATCCAGTAAACCAATGCTTTACGAGCTCATATTTTCTTTTTTACCTATACATCAATATTACAAGTATATCAAGACTTCAGACGCATAAGTTGTTGAACAAACTATATGTTTTTAAAATGTTTCGAAATTGTTTTGACACTTTAAAGTGCTTTAAGACTAAAATATGTACATGTTTTTGGACTAAATAGTATACTCTATGACTAAAGAACACACTTTATCCAAATGTGTTTTTGACTAATAGACACACTTCATGACTAAAAAGTGCTTTAATTTTCATGATACAAAAGCATACTTTATGACTAAATTAAAATGTGCATTTTCATGACTAAAACCACACTTCATCTCTACCCTTTTCTTTTTCTTCGTTAATATAATAAAGCAATATATAATATTTAGAAAAATGCTTCCACCCCTACAAAATTTACTATATTTTTGTCATTCCCTTATGTGGCAGTTTTTTTATGTTTAATTTTTATTTTTGGTTTCCTTTTAATTTTTTTAAAACCCAACCTATTAAAAACTATCCCATCAGTGGTAAAAATGTAGTAGTTTTTGTAAAGACTTCTAGCATGGTTCTAAATTTTTTTTTAGTATAGCAAGATTCTTTTATATCTCTTAGTTTGGTGTCTCCTTTCTAAAATGGAAAGGACAAATAAAAGTATTATGGTTATACCAAATGGTTAAAAAGATAAGGAAAAGAAGTGTTTTCGTGTTAATGACCCTATACCTAGGGGCTAGCACAAGTACACAACATGTAGAGAAACTTATGAGCGTATATAATGTAAGGAATATATAAATCAAGACATGATATTAATTTGAAAATTCAAAAGAGAAAAACTAGTCTTTTTTTTTTATTTGTTTAAGTCAAGTCAAGAAATCTACTATATTGTTGTGATAATTAATACATGTGCATGGTTATGCTTTGATAGTAAGTTGGTTATTAATGAAGAAAATTAAAGAAAGGGAGATCGAGAAAGAGAGGTTACAGGTAGAAGGGTATATTTTTCAAAGAGTGAGGAACATTTTGGGCATAGATAACCTATTCTCTTTTTGTTTTTGACTTTAGGTAAAACTTGTAAGGGTAAAATAGTACAACTACTAATTGGACTTCAAAGTTCAAATCAAATTTAACTCCTTCAGTGAAATATATTATGTTATGCCAATATTCATGAGGTAGTAAACCATTTGGACGTACTGAAAAAAAAAAATCACCCCCTTAATATGCATGTCTATTGAAAGAGCTAACCTCAATAAATTGATTTTTCTGAAATGCTTCCCCTATTCCCTCCCAACACCCATATACACGAGTTTATTAAACGCAAAACTTTATTATTAAAAAAAAAACATAGTCTTTAATCTTAATATGATTGAAATTAAGAATTCACATGAATTATTGTAGCAAGTCCAAAGCCATATGCTAGGATTGCTAGCTTAGCATGTATGCTTCCTTTGATTAGTTGCGATCTTATAAACCCATATTATTTGAGGAAGGCAGATAATAAGAGAAGTCATGGAGGTAGTTGAACAAATAACGGACCCCCACATGCACCAACAAGACCACCCTACCCTAGCTTATATATTGGGTTTATCGAGGCAAACCCCACTCCTCTTCCGAGTATGTGAGTAAACCCTCGCCGGCAAAGGACCACAAGGAGGTTAACCAGCCTAGGTTGCCCATAGCTGACCGGCTCAAACCCGGCTGGCAGACGGTTTCGAACTCAGGACCTCACGGCCGCGAGCGTCTTGGTCTTGCCACTCAGGCTGCCCTTACGGGCACCCTAGCTTATATATGTATACCACTAAGTCACTAACTCTTGAAAACGTTGTAAGATGGGCATACATTAATTATTGACAAAACCAGTTATATAAATATTTGACTTTCATTATCTTCCCCTCACAAATAATGTCATCATCGCCAAAGATCTTGTAGTCTAGTGGCACCCGGTTTACACTCTCACATAGAAGGAAGTGAATTGAACCTCAGAGGCGACTGTTGACTCTTTGTGCTTCAGTAGGTTGAGAAAATAGTTATGAACAAATGTTACATTGTAACAGAGTCAGTAGTACTTAAAAAAAAATGCTATCATCTTGCATTGGGACTCCAGGCCCCTATCTAAGTCTATCATGATAGCTTTGAAATGGATGGGTATTTATTGCATACCCACTTGGTGTTAATTAATCCAATAATGTAACTTAACTTTTCAAGTACAATGATAATCAGTAAATTAATCCAAAGTATAGGGATCATACATTAATAATCTATATGGAACAAGGTATAAACATTATATAAATTAAAGAATACAAGAATTTAATATGTGTATATGTATATTATAAATTTGGGAACGAGACGGGATATCCATCCCGGATCGAGGATCCATATTGTGGACGGGGAAAATTGTCGTCCATATAGAAACTCTCCAGCACAATCAATATCGCAATACCGCCCGGCCCCCACTAAGGCTCGAACTCATAACCTTCCATTTGGAAAAGTCACTTCCTGCCACAATACCAAAAGATCACTGGCAAATTATTTAAGAGTTTGTAGTGATTATTTATTATAAATTTGTAATTAAGAATGTTTTAAACATGTTGTAATTTAATTATCATTTCAACCAAGAAAACAAAAAATAAAAGAGACCTGGAAGTGGGTTCCAAAAAAGTTGTCTAAGCCCCTAAGACGAAGGCACAAATAATTTGTGCACAAATTAGGTAACCAAGATTATGACATCTTAATTGGTACCAACCCTTCTTTAATTTACACACAATTAATTTCTATTAACATTATTTCATGCTCTCACCACCACTCTTGAGTGTTTGACTATTAAAAACTCTTTAACACCCATCATTAGTCCTCCCTTCTTAGTGTCATTATTTGAACATCTTTAATATATAATACATTGATTAACTGAGTTTTGAGAGTTAATGATCTTTAAGGTCATGAAGAAGTGGGTTCCTGTTTTGCTTTTAAGGCTTTTGGCCTTGGGAGGCACTGTGGCTGCAACCATTGTTATGGTCACCACCAATGACTCTTCTGAACTCTTTGGTCTCACCTTTGAAGCCAAGTTCACCAATTCACCAACTTTAATGTAATTTTCAGTCATTTTTTTCATGTCTTATGTTGTAATAACATTCTGCTAATGATGTTGTGATGTTCTTGGTGTGCAGATACTTTGTTGTTGTCAATGCCATTGCCAGTGGGTACAGCCTCATAGTTCTGTTCTTCTCTTCAAAGAAGTGGGCTAGACGCATTTTGCTTGTTTCAGATACGGTATGAGTTGAAAGCTGGATATGTTTTGTCTCAAGTAGAATTTAAACAAGTTAATTCCATCTGAGTTACATTGTGCAATTTCAAATTTAGTTCCAAACTATCGTTTTTGTCATTTAATATTCCATACTATTAATTTTTGGGTAGTTTTCAAAAAAAAAAAAAATTGGATACTTTTAATCATTCTCATAACTTTTAATTTCCTATTTTTAGTAAGGGCATTTCTGTCTCTTCATATTTTTTATTTTTATTTTTTGTTATTTTTCCGGTTTATTTGGTTTAAGATTTTACTAAAAACCGATTGAAAAATTTGGTTACTAAAAACCAGGGGTTACCTAAAGTTCTAAACCAATTAAACTTGTTGAAATCAGAAAAATATGAAAAGACAAAAATGTCCTTATTAAAAATATGAAAAGTCATGATAATGACTAAAAGTGTTCAAAAATTAATAGTCAAAAACAATAATTTGGGACTAATTAATTTTGAAATTACCACCAACGACAATGGACCTCTGGTAGAATTAACTTTATTTAAACTCATAGTGGACTATATATTTATGTTTTATATATTATATACTTAACATGTCTCTTCACGTGTACCGGATGAAGAGCATGTTCTGTCCATCCAACAAAAGTTTAAGTTAATAATAAGACTACACGTTCATATTTTATATATTATATGCTCAACCGTAGACAATATAATCTGGTCCATTTTCCTTTCACTTTTTGGGTAGATTATGACATTGTTGCTGGATTCAAGCATATCAGCATGTCTAGCTCTGGCACAAGTGGGGAAGCAAGGGAACAATCATGCTGGTTGGCTGCCAATCTGTGGCCAAGTTTCAGAGTTCTGTGATCATGTTGAAGGAGCTCTCATTGCTGGATTTGCAGCTTCTCTGCTCTATTTTCTACTTCTTCTTTACTCTTTCTACAATGTCCTCATCAATCTTGACACCCTTAAAATCTAACTAGTTTCGTCTCATGTTTGGGTTTTTAGTATTATTTTTCTTTTTAACCTTTGCTACATTTCTAGTAATCAGCATGTGCAGTTGTTTGAGGTTATTCAATGTATTGAGATATCGATATCAATGTCTTTTTTGTATCGTGCGCAACTATGTATCTTATTTGAGTTGTATCAGGTATTGTTAACAGACAATTTGGAGATAGAGCTCCACTGATTCGGTCTGAAGTTGGTATTGGACTCATTGTGCACATGAGGGTACAATTTGGTGTGAGGCTCGAAGTTAGACAGATTTAATTTATATCCTCATGGGCTTAAGGGCGATTTTATGATATCCAAAATATAGTTTTAAGGGTTTTCTTAGTGTGATTTATAAGTTATTACGGAATATTTATGAGTATAATTTACTTAGTACACAACCTCATATGGTGATTAAGTGTCTCCCTTGGCACACCAAAAAAAAAAAACAATAATAAAAAAAATAAACAACAACAACAAATGAAAACAAAAAAGATTGTTGAATAAGCATAGAGGATAATACCATATTTGATCCGTTATGAATCAATTCCCGCCATACAACTAGATATTGGATATCCAAATAAATAAAATCACTGAAAATATCAGAAACCCATGATGATAGATGACCAATTGACCATATTATAACCTCCCTATCCCACAATCTCCACCAGTGGTAATGGAAGAAAACCCAAACCTGGAAAAAACATTCTTAAACATTTCAAGAACCAGTTTTGATTGAGCTTTTTGAGGTTTCCCAGGATGTCTACTTGCAGAGCTCTTGTTACCTGTCCTTATTTTCCTCGAACTTCCACTCCAAACTCCAAGAAATCCTCTAAGGTTCATGCTGGTAACTCTGGCTTCACCTGTAGGGTTCTGTGCTCCACTTCAACTCCAGAGCTGCCCACCACAACAACAGGTAAAATCTTGAAATTTTAAGGTTTTTTGAGAGATGAAAATTCAAGAATTCAAGAATTCAAGAATCAGAAGTCTGGGTTGGTTTGTTTTGATTGTTATCTGTTGCAAGATTATGCTTTTAGAATGATACCAGAACAGGTAATCTTGAAATTAGGGTTTTTGAGAGATGAAATTCAAGAATCAGAAACTTAGGTTGATTTGGTGTGTTTGACTGTGTTATCTTTGATTGTTAACTGTTGCAAAAGCTTAGGCTTTTAGAATAATAGTGGTGATAGATAGCAGTATATGTCTGCTGATTGTAGCCTTTGATTGTACTAGAGTGCACGTTCAGGTAGCGGTTATGGGCTTTTCCCGTAAAGCAAATATACTAATATCTGTTGTGCATCACTGCATCTCTAATCTGTATGCCTGGACCTTCAGGGTTTTGGTTCATGATTTGGGACATCCTAAGTAGCAGCTAAGAAATGGTTCTCTTGGAAGTACTAAAATCTTTCGTTGTCGGATTGATTTCGAATGTTTTCTGGTGCAGTGATGTGTGGTTTTATTCCCCTTTTCTGATGTTTCAATGGTCTCTTAAGTCCTAAGATCACAAATTCTCTGTTCTTTCTGAAACTCAATCCCGATTTTCTCATTCTCTGGAACAGAAAAAGTTGGAAATGATATTCCCTTGACCGGGAGCGCATATGATTTCTATAGAGCAACGAAGTCGCTGACTCAGAAGGCGTTATCTTCGCCAAAAAAGGTCACACTTGTGCGACACGGATTCAGTACTTGGAACGAAGAAGGTAGAGTGCAGGTTTGTTAACTAATTTGATCACTCGTCTCAAATCCCTCGACTAGCAGAGTTTCTTCTTTCAGTTCCATTGCTAACTGAACTTATCGCGTGTGTAGGGAAGCTCGAATCTATCTGTCCTGACAGAACAAGGAGTTATGCAAGCCCATCGGTGTAGAAAGGCAATCGAGGAGATACACTTCGACCAATGCTTTGCAAGTCCAATCTCGCGTGCAAAGGTTTTATTAGAACATTTTTCTGCTGTCCCGACAAGAACAATTTGTGGCTTATCAGTCCTTATTATTAACGGTTGCTTCGTTTGATGCAGTCCACAGCCGAGATTATATGGCAGGGGAGGGAGCAGCCTCTCGTTTTTCTTGATTCGTTGAAGGAGGCTCATCTCTACTTCCTCGAAGGCATGAAAAATGGTCTGTGGTCTGTCTTACTCTCTTATCTATCCCGAAAACTTAATAACTTGTACCCCCCATTGTGCCCTGCACATCTCTAAATCATGTTTAGCGTTTGGAGGCAGAGGATGCCAAGCAGATATACCCGAAGGAGTACACAACGTGGCGTGAGGATCCCGCTAATTTCTGCGTGGATGGCGTCTACCCTCTCGAGAAACTATGGCAAAGGGCACGCGAGGCTTGGAAGGAAATACTACTCTCTCCTGTAAGCTCACTATCTATGCTCAATTGCTCATTTAACATATCTGTCAAGTACTAATTCCCATTTCTCGGGCCAAGACGTTATGGTCTAGTGGCACCCGGTTGCACTCCCATATGAGAGGGGTGGGTTCAAGACTCAGTGGAGGCGATATTGAATCTTTCTTTGTGCTTCAATAGGTTGAGAAAGTAGTTATGAACAGATACTGCATTGTAACAGAGTCAGTAGTATTAAAAAAAAAAAAAGAATTCTCATTTCTCGGCCTCTTACTCGTGTTGTTGTTGCACTCGTTAGGGCGACCACTTCCTCGTCGTGACTCACAAATCGATTCTGAGGGCACTGATCTGCACAGCTCTTGGATTAGGGCCTGAAAGGTTTGCTGATTTGCTTCATCTGTCAAGACTGATATGTACATATATGCGTGTGTGTATGTTCTCGAGGATTGATCTCGAGTTTCTTGTGTTTTCGTGTCCAGGTTTCGCTCGGTCGATGTGAACAATGGAGGGTTGTCTGTGTTTAGCATCAACAAACAAGGAGAAGCCATGCTCAAATCCTTGAACATGACTGCCCACATGTACACAGACCACATTTATCACTACTGAGATGATGAAATAAGACCACCATTGATGCTAATATGATGTGCATAGTCTGAACAAATGCAGAACTTTGACATGTATTATTAGGTTATCCAAAGGACTTAGAGTTCTGCTACATGGAATTCCGAAGCCGGGATGGAACGGTCAAGAGCGTATTACTAATGACCATTCACTCTTATCTTGTCACGTCAAACAGGATTTGTTTCCTGATAATACAAATAGTTATTTTCTGATGAACTAATAATGTTTCTGGTAAGTACAACTTTAATGCAAGATCACTACTAGTAGGCGGCATTAATTTTGGGACCCCCACCAAAAAAAAGATCACTACTCAATTGTGATGTGTGGTTTTACAAAGTTTGGTTTGTAATCTATATCAATATCTATATCTATATAATAAGAGAGGTCTTGCATTAAATGTTTTTTTTTCTCCTAAAATTTGTATAATATTTTTATTTTCTTAATAAATGAGATTAAATTATATATATTGAATAAATAAATATATAGGAGTACAATTGCATATACAATTATTAATGTATAAAACTTTCCACCTATTTATATTTATATAATAACAAAAGTGATGGAATAAATGTTTTTCAAAGTGGATTTTTTATCACCAAGTTTTGTGCATACAATTGAGTGATGAAAAGTAATGACGGTATAATTAAAGGATGAAAATGTTATTTTTGTATAATTCAAAGATAAGAAGTGTCAACTTTTTTTGAATCATATGAAAAATATAAATAAAGACGTTTTTTTTTCCTACAATTTATAAAATATGATTTTACATCATTTTATAACAAATTATTATTCTTTTTAATTAACATCTTTTCATTATTTACAATTTGTTATTTAAATTCATTATAATATAAGCTCTTTCGTGCATCACACTGGTAAGCTCTTTTGTGCATCACATTGGTAAAGCATTAGTTGGTTTAATAGTTGTCTATATAATTAGTAGGTGCGTGTATTCGATTAATCGAACTATTTTAACTATAATTTTTAAAATTTTAACCGTTAATCGAACATAACTTTTTATTACGGAATGAACTAAATCAATTTTTTTTTATTAATCACTCAATTTATTGATTAACTGAAATTTTTTAATTAAAATTTTAAATTCTTAAAATTATAAATAAAAATCAAAGAATGTATAGAAGAGTGGCGCGTGATGTGCAATTCTTTTTTGAGCGTGATCTCCCATCATGAAAAACAAATATACAGACGACAAGTCGACAACCTATATTCGGCCCCTCACGAGGATAAACGAGCCAAATTTGTAAGCTTAAATGCTTAATAATGATGCCTTAAAAAGCCTAAACTAACTCTGCTCAAAGTGTGAAACTGTTGCTTTCCACCAACTTTGCACTTCTTCATACGCATATTATTGTATTGTATTTTTGAGTTAAGAAGTAACCTAGTTTTCTCAAAAAAAAAAAAAAAAAAGTAACCTAGTTAAATTAGTCACGTTAGATTAGTAATTATAAGATTTTAAATTTGATTTTTTGTGAGAGTTGTTTCTTAGGGAGTATTATTTTTAAGTTTGAGTTAGTCAGCTATGATCGAGGCATCAGGCAACCTATGTTGGTTTATTTCATTGTGATCATTTAATGACTAGGGTTACAAGGTAAGCGTACATTTGGTGACTACGGACTTTTTTTGTAAATCAAATAATATTGTTTGATGGCGTCAAAAGGGATGATCGAGGGAATGAAACATGACTTTTGAACATGAAGATCATGAGTTTGATTCTTGTCAAACTCTCTTAGTTGAGCGCATCGGATAGGGTATTCCTAGTGCAGTAACATATCAAATAAAACGGTGACACACCATTACGACAATGAGTGATTAACAGGGAATGACTTATATAGGGTTGTCTAGCATGCAATTTTATCATCAAATCAAGAAGTAAAATCAAGATGAGAAAAATAACATTATTCTTTGAGTATTGCGTTCATTTATGTATAATTTAAACTTCTTTTCATCAAAATATGATGCCTTATATAAAAATTAAATGTAATTTTAAAAAGTTTTTATGAGTGAAATTTAAATTATACATAAATGAATAAAGGTTCAACTATTTGGTTGGTAAAAATCTTGTATGTAAATATGAGAAAATTGTTATTTTAGTCTCCTGACTATTGTGGTTCTCTTAATTTCAGTCCACGACTTTCAAAAGTGTTAATTGCATACCCTGACTATTCAATTTCTGTCAATTTTGGACACTCCGGCCAAATTGCCGGCCAAATCTCATCGGAATTTCCTAAACCTTAAAATAATGAGGGCATTTTGGTCATTTCACCCCCTATATCTTCTTCTCCGGCGAGCTACCCCATTTTTTCCGACGACCGCTTCGTCTTTGACTCCCCTTCGAATCGATGGCAATTTCCTAAACAACTGAACAACTTCGTCTACTCTTCTTTCCTTGCACAACCCAATCAACACGACATTGTAACAAACCAAATTAGGTTTCCCACCCTTGGCCGCTATGACCTCCAAGAGCACCATAGCCTCATCGTGTTGGCAAAGGGCATAAACCAGATTTGTAGCTTGGGTTAAATCAGGCTTATAGCCTTTCTCTACCATATACTCTAAATACAGAATTGCATCATGTAGCTTAAGTTCTCTGGCTGTTCTATCATTATTGGCAACATTCCAGTTAGGCAGAACAAAAATACCATCTTTCACGGCTAATTCGCTTTGTTTCCAACAAGAATTACTAGTACGGGTATGGGTAATGACTAATACTCTACAAAACCTCTTCTTATGCAGGAATGAGTCATAAAGCTTGGGCCTTTCGGGCAAAAATTCGCAGGGTTTTCTTGCGAGATCCGAAGATGGGTTTGTTAATGGAGGCGATGGATTTATAAGCATAGTCATGAATTGAACAGTTTCGTGAATAAAAAACAATTCCTTTATCTCCAGAATTTTGACACGACAAGAAACTTCATATGAAGTTGTGGACGAAGCGGTGGTCGGAAAAAATGGGGTAGCTCGCCGGAGAAGAAGATATAGGGTGTGAAATGACCAAAATGCCCTCATTATTTTAAGGTTTAGGAAATTCCGGTGAGATTTGGCCGGCAATTTGGCCGGAGTGTCCAAAATTGACAGAAATTGAATAGTCAGGGTATGCAATTAACACTTTTGAAAGTCGTGGATTGAAATTAAGAGGACTCCAATAGTCAGTAGACTAAAATGACAATTTTCTCTGTAAATATTCAAATGTTCATACATAATAAAATATGATGGTAATACATATTACTTTTTTTTTTTCCTCAAGTAATGAAAAATTTTAAATATCAAAGAGACTTCATGAAATTTCAATTTCTCAAATTTTAAGAATTAAAAATTTAAAAACAAAAATTTCCACCAAGTAAATGAGAATTCACAGTTTTAAAAAATTATTGAGAAAAAAAAATAATTTTAGTGAACCAAACGGATTGTTTGAATTTCATATAAGATTTTTTCTAGTGCTTTTAATGTGGTAGTCACTAGTCAATCACCTATCAACGTAGGACAATGGACATGAGGTATGTTCATTGGATTCAAAGTATATATACTAATATACTAACTACCTTTATTTTAATAGGAAAATTAAATGAAGATACCTTCTATTGTATAAAATTGTGCTTTGAATTATTTATTTATTTTAGTGTTAGGTAAAACTTTATCAAAATAAATTAATGATTTCTTATCATATCATATAATACCATATCATAAAAAACTACTGTATTAAATTACATCAGTGTCATATTGTAATTGGTACAAATATATATAGGTGTTACACGTTATATCAAGTAGTATTGACATTAGTATTGACAGTACATTATACAACCACTACATCTTATTAATATTATGTTGTAACTGATACGACAATATGCATGTACGTCAAGTTATACCATGTATTGTTGACGATATTCAATACAACTCTGATTGAGAAAATTAACTCATGGTCTTAAATATTTATACTTGCTCATTAAAACCTCCACGCAAATCTATGAAACCAATCTTTGTCCAACAATCATGCTGCCTAACCAAGGATCGAGCATCCTCGCGGATTCCGCTTCATATGTCGTAACAACCCCTAGACCCTAGGATGTCATGGCTGACATCAAGACGACCGAGAAACGACGTGACCTCCACTCTCTAACTAGGTAGTCTTTGGTTGACTCCGAATCTCCCGGGTACATCATCTAAACTCGTGCCTAGACGGTTGACCATCGGACTACATGTTTCGCCTTAAGTCTACACGACTGCACCACACCTTTTAGACTTAAAAGCTTGTACCAAGATCTAATATATCCATCAAACTCATTACACCTATTATGTGTTTATATTATATATGTGTGATAGTGCTAAATACGGCAATACGGAAACTAAAATGGTAAAATATGATCTCTTATTATTGCAAAAGGGATCAAAGCCCGAGTTACAACGTGACAAAGGCTCGAAGGGCTCGGTGGGTCGACAGTGGGCTTCCCTACTGTCCGAGCACACTTCAAGACTTAGTGTAGAATCTAGCCGAAAAAAGATCCCCCTCTCTCCTCATTAATGCGGTATTTATAAGATGGGAAAGTTGCGATCTCCGGGGCTCCGGCATGGCGAGCACGTGGCGTGCATGCGCTCGCCTCGCTCCATGCCCAAGCGGGAAGGAGCACGTGGCGGCCCTGGTACAACCACTGTCAACCACCCGAGGTCAAAACCGGTCTAAGGAAGTCGGACCGAACACCGGTCGGGCCGAGGGGCCGATCTTCCGACCGGGAAAAGGCTTATCTGAATAGCCTACCAGCGTAAGAGAATATTAACACTATCAATGTGAGTTGACACCATACTATTGACTCTCATAGTAACAATATCTGTTACAACTTGTTATACTTGAAACTAATTAAAAAAAAAAAAGAAAAAGAAAAAAGAATATACTTTTATTTTACTAAACATAAGGGAGCTGAAACTCTGAAAGCACCACAACACCTAAGGGAGGGAGCAAGGCATTATTAATTGCATGAAGCAATTATTGTAACATTGAAGTTGAGAGATTAAAATTAAATGATATTACTACGTGTATTCTCAAAATTTATTTTTATTCTCAAATTTTTTATGTAAATTTTTTTTTTGGAATTTGCGTAATAAAAATAGCTTATTATTATCTATCACATTAAAAAGTAAAAGTGAGTAGTATAATTTGAGAGTATATTTACTAAAACTCAAAAATAAATTATTGCCATATATGTAGCCATATAGGTGAGTGAATTAATGCAACCCAAATATAATTTTGTAAAAAAGACTGTGCGGTCTGTATTTCTGTGCAGTGCGGATTACAGTATGTTTGCAGCATTTATTTATTTAACCATTAAGGCAAGGTGAGGTCATCACCAACTGGCCATTTTCTTGCCCCAAGGTTGCATGTGCCACCACTGTTTCCATGTCCCTCTCATATGTTTCTATGTTTTTTTCAAGCCATAAGTACAATAAATCTTATAATGTGGTATACTCGTATATTTTATATGATTGTATCTTATATTTTGTTAAAAAGTATACAGAATATAATTGAAAAAAAAGGTCAAATAGACACTCAAACTTTAACTAAAAAATCAATTAACTCCCTCAATTTTTTAAAGGTGCAATTACACTAATGAACAATTCATTTTGAAGCAATGAAGTTCAACAACCAGTAATTGACCTGCTATTACAGGTCATTGAGGATCCGGCCACTCTCCGGCGAAAACTTCAGACAAAACAGTGACCGGCAACCGGTCGACAGTCGCCGGTCAAGAAGAAAGAGAAGAGAAGGCGAAGGGTCGCCTTCTCCGGCGAGAAGGCGATCACAGGTCGCCATTCAACCGGAGAAGGCAACCCAAATTTGGGTCTCAACTGGAGAAGGCAACCATTGTTGTCACTATTAAACATGTCAACCCTGTTGTCGTCATTTTATCACCCATCACATCATCACATCAACAACTTACATGTGTTATGCTCGATTTGAGTGTCCAATCAATAGATGTCACGCACGTCAAATGCCAACATATTTTCATATTATGTTGCATTGCCACTTATTGTACATAGAGCATCCTAACTACGGTTTGAGGCTAATTCTTCATAACTTGTAGTGCCAATTGAAGCTTCCTAACCTCATATGACCGAACCCTTAGCTTCTTGATCTCATTAATACCTTCTACATATAGAATGCGTCTCAGTATAATTAAGTGTCGTAGACTAAAATCTGTACGAAAACTATATTTGATAATGTGTACGTATGTGTTTGTGTTGTGAATTAGCCCCTAATGAATTATTTATATTGACGCAAATGGACCTGAAGGTGGAAATTGACCATAAAAGTGAATAAAAATATGACACATGTAATTTTATAATTGTTCTTTCAAACCAATAATAAACTCTTCTCATGACTTAACTTGTACCAATAAAATTATCCAAATTTATAATATCAAATTGTCAAAAAGTATGTTATTTTAGTATCAAAAGTACATCATCATAACATTAATAATTAAGTAATAGAGTATGTACTGTGTGATATTGTCTTACACGAAACATGAAATATTTTTTAGTTAAAATATAATTAATATTTCTCTATGCACTAATAAAAAGTACTATATTTTAATTACACAGTATTATGTGTCTCACAGTGAGACGGTCTTACACAAGACTTATATATAATTAATTTATTTGACCATGAAAGGAGTGGCTAAGTGAATGGAGCATTACGCTCTTAGTCTTGCATCAGAACATCACAAGTTTAATTACTGCCAACACCTTCTCGTTCAAATCCTTTAATTTGCACCGGGTCTTCCGTGTGGTTTACCTCTCTTATATAATTTCTGAATTATTATACAGGAACGAGGGTTACCTCTCAATGAGTGACTATGAGTTTCTCTTATCTAAAAAATAATAATCAATTTTTTAATTATTATTTGGCACTAAATTATAAAAATATGCATTATTTAAAAAAAATACACATTCATGGTACAGTCATACACGCATTAAATAGCATATAAAACTACATAAACTAACATGGTATCTTTTTATACATTTAATTAAATGAATAGAAGATTCAACTTATAATTTATAAATATAAAACATAGTGATATTTTTTTATAAGAATAATAATACATTTTCTCTTGATTTTATATATTAATTTTATTTTTTACGTGATATTTGATTAATAAGTATATTTCATTTTTTAATGTCGAGTAGGCCAGTCAGTTTATGGCGATTGGCGATGGACAAAAAAAAATCATGTTACCGCGGCACAATTTTCACTATCTAATGTAACGACAATATATAATCCATATTTAATTAATAAATACATTTTTGTTTTTAACGTGAAATGGGGTAGACTAATTAATGATAATCAATAAATTAAAAGAATTTTATTGATAAGAAAGATACTTAAAAAATTTGACCCTTATAACAACATCCTAACAAATTTAATGTCATATCAAGAGAAAAAATAATACGTAGAATATTCTTATAAATTTATAATGCTTTATTATAAAATATTTTTCAAAATTAATATTCTATGGCTCCATTATTTACTTCTTTTTTTTTTAGTGCTAACGGCTAAGTGTACAAATTTCAATTGGCCACATGGGCACGTGGTGAACGCTTTTTAATTGTCTTTTGCATTGTGTACTTCAATTTATTTCCTCCATATTATATTGACTTCATATTTTTAAAATCTAAATTGTATTTAAATATGATAAAATCATATTTCTTTTTCGTTCTTCAATTATATTATTATTAGACCTGTCACTTTTCTTATAATAATTGTTTACAAAGTGGGTATTTTTCTTCCTCAAATTATATGCGTTGTAGTTTCTTTAATACAACTTTAATAGATTCTAATGACAAAAAAATTACTTCGCAAATAAGTAACGATGAAAAATAAGAACAAGTATAATTGAGAGAGGAGGCAACCCCAACCGAATTGGTCGAGTTGTTGGGTTAGTAACCACAAAGTTTCAAAATTAACTCATTTTGAAAGATGCCTAATAACCTTCTTAGTTTCAATTAATCTGTTATGGAGAATCTAAGTTGATTTTCCTCGTATTTCTTTACCAGCTAAGATCACAAGACGCGTTTCACGCATCTTACATCTGAACAGCTTTTTACATGTCGAGCAACCACTCCATATTATGTTACATCTGCAGCTTTTTATACTATGGTGAAGCTGAGCACTTGAGCAGCAATAATTAACAAATTATTGCCAACATTAATTAATTAATTAATAATAATAATAATAATAATATTTGCTCAATAAACTCCACGTACATTATTTCGTTTAGATTTTTTTCCCTTTTCTGGCATAAAAACTATCGTACATAATTTTTTGGCATAATGTTTGGATTTGCTATTTTGTTAGGTAATGTTTGAGTTTCTTAAATTGAATTGAATATCAAACTGAAATCGAACTGTAATGTTAAATTGAATGGTTTCATTTTTTCGAGATCGAACCGAAATTGAAAAAATTGAATTGAATACCGAAATGCTCATCCCATTTAAAATGTTATAATTATCAAGCTAACAAACTGATCAATTTTGTTAAAATTGCTCCCAGTATAATAATATTTTAACATTAAATACTAGAAAAAAGCTCCTTATCAAAAATCTCGTTTAAAATTTACTTTCTGAGTAGGATAAGCGTTATAAAACATATTAGGAAAAAAAATATTCTGTTGCAGCATAAATATACTGTACTTTTCACGTGTAACAATATGATTTTTTTAAAATTTTGTTAGTTTTTATTTTTATAGTGTATATAATTATGTATATTCTTTGCATCATCTTTATATTCCCGCACCCCCATAATGCCATGTTTGATATCACAGTTTTTCACTTGTCATTTTGCCCCGGGGCCCCACTCAGAGCGCATTACTACCCAAGAGAGACGCATCCTCACTCGCGCCCTTGGAGATTGGTCTTCACGCACCGCAAATTGTAACCCCCACGTATCATCAATTCATCATTCTTCTTCTTCAACCTTCAATCAGTAAACCACGCCAACAAAGCCTCAAAGGTCTCGCCTTTTTCCCCGTTTTTTCAGTTATGCCCTTATCTTAGTACCCACAGCGTTTGTTTGAGTTATGTATCTATATGTGTATCTATATGTGTGTG
This sequence comes from Ipomoea triloba, assembly GCF_003576645.1. Classification (NCBI taxonomy): domain Eukaryota; kingdom Viridiplantae; phylum Streptophyta; class Magnoliopsida; order Solanales; family Convolvulaceae; genus Ipomoea; species Ipomoea triloba. The sequence continues at coordinate 3,738,925 of NC_044916.1, forward strand.
TATAGATGCATAAACCCACAGTTTTGGTACTACGTTAGCTGCTTCAGGGTTTCTGGGTTCGAGAATTCGGGGTTTTTAAGGAGACCCGTGGGGTTGAATTTGTCGAAGGAGCAAATGCGATGAATCTCCGGCAGCGTAGTATGTCCACGCGCCGCCGGGACGAGGCGGCGGCGGTGGCGGAGTTCAACATCATTCCGATTCATAACTTGTTAACCGACCACCCGTCTCTCCGGTACCCGGAAGTCCGGTCGGCGGCGGCGGCGCTCCGCTTCGTGGGGGACCTCCGGAAACCGCCGTTCGTGGCGTGGCGAGATTCCATGGATCTTCTGGACTGGCTAGGAATCTTCTTCGGGTTCCAAGATGACAGTGTGAAGAATCAGAGAGAGCATTTGGTCCTCCATCTCTCAAATTCCCAAATGCGCCAATCGCCGCCGGCGGCCCCGGACCGCCTGGACCAAAATACCCTCCACCATTTCCGCAAGAAGCTCCTCAAGAACTACTCCTCCTGGTGCTCTTTTCACTGCAAAAAATCCCAAATCCGGCTCCCCAGGAACCGCCAGGGCCCGGAGAATCTCCGCCGTGAGCTTTTGTATGTATCCCTCTTTTTGCTAATTTGGGGTGAGGCTGCTAATGTCCGTTTTGTCCCTGAATGTTTATGCTTTATATTTCATCATATGGCTATGGAACTTAATTATATTCTTGATGGTCAAATTGATGAGCAAACTGGGCAGCCTTATATTCCCTGGACTTGTAAGCAATTTGGGTTCTTGGATTGTGTTGTTACACCTATATATAATGCGATTAGGCGCGAGGTCGAGAGGAGTAGGAATGGGACGGCTCCCCATTCGGCTTGGAGGAATTATGATGATATAAATGAGTATTTTTGGAGTAGGAGGTGTTTCAAGAAGTTGAAATGGCCTCTCGATTCGTCGTGTAGCTTTTTCTCCCTCGACGAGGAGCGGAGAGTGGGGAAGACGGGGTTTGTGGAGCAGAGGACGTTTTGGAATGTGTTTAGGAGTTTCGATAGGTTGTGGGTGTTGTTGATCTTGTTCTTTCAGGCGGCGGCTATTGTTGCTTGGGAAGGGACGGAGTATCCGTGGGAGGCTCTCGAGAGGCGGGATGTGCAGGTGGAGTTGCTATCGGTTTTCATAACGTGGGCTGGGTTGAGGTTTGTGCAGTCGGTTCTTGATGCCGGGACTCAGTATAGTTTGGTCTCGAGAGAGACTATGTGGGTGTGCGTGAGGATGGTGTTGAAGAGTTTAGTTGCTGCTGCTTGGACGGTTGTGTTTGGGGTGTTTTATGCGAGGATTTGGAGCCAGAAGAATGCTGATAGGAGGTGGTCGGATGAAGCTGATGATAGGATTATCGTGTTTCTGAAAACCGCTCTCGTGTTTATAACCCCGGAGGTGCTTGCTCTGATTCTCTTTGTTCTTCCGTGGATCCGAAATCTGCTGGAAAAAGCAAACATTCCGTTTATGTACTTGGTAACGTGGTGGTTTTACAGTCATATATATGTTGGCAGAGGGCTTAGGGAAGGACTAATCAATAACATAAAGTACACGCTATTCTGGATTGTGGTTCTGGCTTCAAAATTCTCGTTTAGTTATTTTCTTCAGATAAAGCCCCTGGTCACCCCGACAAAGGCTCTTTTGGATCTCAACAATACTCCGAATGTGCACTATAAGTGGCACGAATTCTTTGGTAGCACCAACGAATTTGCGGTTGTAATGTTGTGGCTTCCGGTTGTTCTAATATATCTTGTGGATTTGCAAATCTGGTATACAGTGTTTTCTTCGGTTGTTGGGGGCACAATCGGGTTGTTCTCACATATAGGCGAGATTCGAAACATTGAACAGCTTAGACTCCGGTTCCAATTCTTTGCGAGTGCGTTGCAGTTCAATTTGATGCCCGAAGATCAGAGAACAATTGCTAAGGCTACGCTGGTTCAGAAATTGCGGGATGCAATCCATCGGCTGAAACTGAGGTATGGGTTTGGACAGCCGTACAAGAAGATTGAATCGAGCCAGGTGGAAGCCACTAGGTTTGCGTTGATATGGAACGAGATAATCATAGCTATGAGGGAAGAGGACCTCGTTAGTGATCAAGAGCTCGAGCTACTAGAATTGCCGCCCAACTGTTGGGATATTAAGGTTATTCGATGGCCGTGTGTTCTCCTGTGTAATGAGCTGCTGCTCGCTCTTAGCCACGCAACGGAGTTGGGGGAGGCTCCCGACCAGTGGGTGTGGTTTAGGATATGCAAGAACGAGTATAGGCGGTGCGCTGTTATCGAGGCGTATGACAGCATCAAATTCCTGCTTCTAGAGCTCGTTAAATATGATACCGAAGAGCACTCCATCGTCACGAAACTGTTTATGGATATCGACGATTGCCTCCGCTTTGAAAAATTCACAAAGGCGTACAAGACAACGGTTTTGCCTCAGATTCACGAGAAGCTAGTATCTCTCGTTGGGCTCCTGCTCTCTCCGAAGCAGGACTTGAGTAAGGTCGTGAATGTAATGCAAGCACTGTACGAGCTTTCGGTTCGGGATTTCCCAAAAGTGAAGAAGCCCGTGGCACAGTTGAGGCAGGAAGGTCTCGCGCCTCTTAACCAGGATACAACCACCGGGTTTCTGTTTGAAAACGCTGTTGTGTTCCCCGACATTCAAGATGCTTTCTTTTATAGGCAACTACGTCGTCTGCAGGCAATTCTAACTTCCCGAGATTCAATGCATAATGTTCCGAAAAATATTGAAGCTAGACGGCGTATGGCTTTCTTCAGCAACTCACTTTTTATGAATATCCCGCGAGCTACCCAGGTCGAGAAAATGATGGCCTTCAGTGTCTTGACTCCTTACTATGACGAAGAAGTAATATATGGCAAAGAAAGTCTCCGAAGTGAAAATCAAGATGGTATCTCTATCATATTTTACCTCCAGAAGATTTATGAAGATGAATGGGAGAATTTCTTAGAACGAATGCGTAGAGAAGGAATGAACGACGATAATGAGATATGGACTTCCAAAATAAGGGAACTTCGTCTCTGGGCATCGTATAGGGGCCAGACATTATCTCGGACCGTTAGAGGAATGATGTATTATTACCGGGCTCTTAAGATGCTTGCTTTCCTCGACTCTGCAGCGGAGGTGGACATAAGGCATGGGTCAGTCGATATAGGTTCACTGAACCAAAACAACGGCTTTGATGGGTTAGCCTGTGGAAATCCTGCCTCTTCTCGGAATCTCCACCGAGCAAGTAGCAGTGTGACACTTCTTTTTAGAGGGCACGAGTTTGGTGCTGCTCTAATGAAATTCACTTATGTGGTGACCTGCCAGGTCTACGGGATTCAGAAGGCAAAGGGCGATCCACGTGCCGAGGAGATATCATACTTGATGAGGAATTATGAAGCGCTCCGTGTTGCTTATGTTGACGAGGTTCACTTGGGTAGAGATGGCGTGCAGTATTTCTCTGTGTTAGTGAAGTACGATCAACAGTTGAAGAGAGAGGTGGAAATCTATCGCATAAAGTTGCCCGGGCCACTGAAGCTCGGGGAGGGCAAACCCGAGAATCAAAATCATGCCATTATCTTCACTAGAGGCGAGGCAGTTCAAACGATCGACATGAACCAAGATAACTACTTTGAGGAGGCACTCAAGATGCGGAATCTATTGGAGGAATTTAAAATCTATCACGGAATCAGGAAGCCTACTATTCTCGGGGTTCGTGAAAACATCTTTACCGGTTCGGTGTCGTCTCTCGCTTGGTTCATGTCTGCTCAGGAAACAAGTTTCGTGACACTGGGGCAGCGTGTTCTGGCTAATCCTCTTAAGGTACGTATGCACTATGGTCATCCCGACGTCTTTGATAGGTTCTGGTTCTTGTCTCGGGGCGGCATTAGCAAGGCTTCGAGGGTGATCAATATCAGTGAAGACATATTTGCGGGTTTTAATTGTACACTTCGAGGCGGCAATGTGACCCACCATGAATACATACAAGTCGGTAAAGGAAGGGATGTTGGGTTGAATCAGATTTCGATGTTCGAGGCTAAGGTTGCTAGTGGCAATGGCGAGCAAGTTTTGAGCCGAGATGTGTACAGGTTGGGGCACCGACTAGATTTCTTTCGCATGCTTTCTTTCTTCTACACGACCGTGGGGTTCTTCTTCAACAACATGATGGTAGTAATCATGGTATACGCGTTCCTGTGGGGCCGCCTATACCTTGCGCTCAGTGGCGTTGAAGATTACGCGAGAAGCAATGCCACCAACAACAAAGCCCTCGGGGCAATTTTAAATCAACAGTTTGTAATCCAGATCGGTGCATTTACCGCCCTTCCAATGATTGTCGAGAACTCTCTGGAGCATGGATTCCTTTCGTCAGTTTGGGATTTTATAACGATGCAGTTGCAGCTTTCTTCGCTATTTTATACCTTCTCGATGGGAACTCGTGCACATTTCTTTGGCCGGACCATTCTGCACGGGGGTGCCAAGTATCGAGCAACTGGCCGAGGCTTCGTGGTTTCGCACAAAAGGTTTGCCGAGAATTACAGATTGTATGCTCGCAGCCATTTCGTAAAGGGGATCGAACTCGGTGTGATTCTTATAGTGTATGCTTCGAATAGCCCGTTGGCTAAGAATACTTTTGTGTATATAGCTATGACTATCTCGAGCTGGTTCCTTGTGCTATCGTGGATTATGGCTCCTTTCGCTTTCAATCCCACGGGGTTTGACTGGCTGAATACCGTTTACGACTTCGATGATTTCATGAATTGGATTTGGTATAACCGAGGGGTGTTTGCAAAAGCCGATCAGAGCTGGGAAACGTGGTGGTATGAGGAGCAGGAACACTTGAGAGCGACGGGTCTTTGGGGAAAACTGCTCGAGATTATCTTAGACCTTCGTTTTTTCTTTTTCCAGTACGGGATTGTGTACCACCTGCAAATAACCGGCGACGACACGAGAATTTCGGTTTACTTGCTGTCTTGGATCTACATGGTTGCAGCCGTGGCGATTTATATCGCCATTGCATATGCCAAGGACAAATACGCCATGAACCAGCACATATATTACCGAGTCGTGCAGTTGCTCGTCATCGTGATCACGGTACTCGTTATTGTTTTATTGCTGGAGTTCACGAAGTTTTCGGTTCTCGACTTCATTACTAGTTTCTTGGCGTTTATACCCACGGGGTGGGGTATCATCCAAATTGCCCTCGTGCTGCGGCCCTTTCTGGAGACTAGCGTGGTTTGGGAAACTGTTGTATCCTTGGCCCGTCTTTATGATATGATATTTGGACTAATCGTCTTGGCTCCTTTGGCATTCCTATCTTGGATGCCCGGGTTTCAATCCATGCAAACGAGGATACTCTTCAACGAGGCTTTCAGCAGAGGGCTTCAGATTTCTCGGATACTCACAGCCAAATCTTCATAATCTCAGGTAATTTTTTTCTTTCTTTCCCATTTTTGCATTTTTTCTATCGAACATATTTTTTGGTGCCTTTATTGTTTTGGATATTTTAATTGCATAGCTCACTTCTTTCATGATCGTGTTCTGTTCTAATGTTGGTTTTTAAATTTTAATTCATCAATATAAACACTTTTACATGTTCTATTAGAGCTAAACGATTATTCTGCTTATAAACTTAATCTCATCAAAGATACGTGATCCAGACTTAGTCCTATGTTTTTCTTACATGTTCCTCGATTTTTGTCCTATAAAAAACGAGAATGTTGTCTTTAAGCCCGAAGCTAGTACCATACATGATTTGATTTGCGTTTTTGGAGCACGTTCATTAATTTCCTCCTCGCATATAATTCCTTATCATCAGGTCATGGGCCGATGAATGTGGTGCTCTTCAACGCACGCATTCTCCCATTTTTTGCTGTCCAACGAGGTTCACGCCAGCGCCCTTCTGCCAACGAAGTTCGGGTTTTTGAATCAAGATCGTCGCAGATTACTACTATAACTGTGAACTATGGTAGCTGGAATCCACGCCTACGTGTATACGAAGGTGAGGAATGACATAGTAGGCAGTAGGGGAATAAACAACCCATTAACTTCCATGCTTTTTAGTTTCAGATGATCTTAGAGCAGCTTTGTAAATATGAGTAGCAGGAGAACATTCTGGTATTTTAGAATTGCCATGTTTTTTTCTTTCCTAGTGTGATTATTCCCATGTACATGGCTTTTTTGGTTCAATTGTCTGAAACATTTGCAGAACTGAGTTGGGCGTAATGAAGAGTTTTAGAAACCCATCTGGGATTTATTTATCCACTATTCTGTTGAGTCAGGGTGTGATGTGGAGACCTAGGGTAAAGGAATTTTGTCTTTTGTGGGCAAAATCCATCCTATACAGAGCATTATAGGATCTTTTATGGTTTCCTGTTCTTTTTGTATCAGGTATTCATGTACCAATGTGAACACAATCACCAATGTAAGATGTTGAGTTAAGTCCCGCACCGAGCTCAACCCTCGTGTTTAGTTGCCACGCTGAGTTTAGAATCCTGAACAGACTGCTGGTGATAAGCTTCGAAGTGAGGATGACTTCAAGTCATCATGCCCTTTATGCCCTAGGCAACACACGTGCTACAATGGTTAGGACAAAGGGTCGCGAACTCAAACCGCTGATATCCGCCACAGGGTAAATCACCACCTCTTAGGTCCCCAGATTGATTCTACCATAGAGGCCAATGATAGATTATCAATCTACCATAGAGGCCAATGATAGAAAATAATCGCAAACACAACTTTTTATCACAATAATTATGCTTTATTCACTCGACCAGGGTACTAACATCATACTCTTGATGTTCTAATAACGTTTTGGGGAGTGTTAATATTCTCATGGATATTTGTTCCAACATTTCTTGAAATTTAAACTGCATGAGCTAACATTTGAACGGTCCAATGTAGTACAACATTGCTATAACATCTCAAGATCAAAAAGAACCAAGGCCCCACCACCTATGAGACAAAATTATTTAAATCTCAGATATATACACCAAAAATTAAATAAATAAATTTTAATTTTCTAAAACTAAAAAAGAAAATTGATAGCTGCCCCCTTGTGGAAAAAACAACACTCATATCTCACAATTCCCCTAGCCCTGCATACATCCTCTTGAACACAGGGAAGGAAAGAATATGAACTCTTTTTGCTTAACCAAAATTTTCTTAGACTCTTAACTCTTAAGCTAACATCCTTATATCCGGCAACGCCTTCCGATGACGCCTTGATCTCCTCTCTCTCCCACGCTTTTGAGGACCCTTTCTAACCGGAATATTGCCGGAAGCCTTGAGGGTTCCGTCGAGAATAGGGGGTGGAGGATGGACGATAGATGGAGGCGGGGGAGACCAGTGCTCGAGGATATCTCGATGGTAACCCTACATGATTGCAAAATTTGAAAACAATAACAAATTATCCACGGGTTGATATGTATAGTATGTAAAGCAAAAAATTGTGCCACGCATAATACTTTTTAGCAGAAATGCACTACTTTTTTATGTTTCCACTAAGAAATATTATACATTTCACGTGAGACAGTCTCATACAAGACTCGTGCTCAAGAATATCACTATGGTAGCCTGCATATTTGCGAAATTTAGAAATAATAACAAACTATCCACGGGTTGGATATAATTGATGTAAAGCGGGCTGGTATGTAAAGCGAAAATACAAAAACTTTTGTGAAACTATCTCAGGTGAGTAATGCTTTTTAGTGAAAATGCAATACTTTTCTATAGGATCCTTAAAAATATTATGTTTTTGCTAAAAAATATTATACATTTCATGTAAGACAGTCTTACACAAGATCAAACGAAGTGACATGATACCCACAATTCCTAAATGAACATGATGGGAAAGAAGAATACCGCTACAAGTTTAAACCAGTTGAATTTCGAAAGGTTACCTGAACCACAAAGTTGCGTCGTTCACAATCCAGGAACATGTGTACAGTCCAATTCGTCTTTGACCTGATCTTGTCCCTTACGGTCGAGAAACTAATCTGGTCTCTAGGAGTGAAACGGTCTACTTCGTTGAACCAAAGGCAGGTGAAGAGATTAGAAATTGGAATGTGCTCCCGAACAATCACACATCCCTCGGGAACATCTGCACGCCAAATCACGTAACAAAGATGTGTATCAAACACAAAGTAGCTGTTATCAACGCCAAAGTTCTCATCACTTGTAATCGGGAATAGGAAGACAAGGAACCGCTCTCACCACTTGTAATCGGGAATTTAGCAGCAGAAAATGGAGTAAGGCCCTCTTTTTTATAAAACTCGACCTGGAAATCAATGGAAGCGTTATCAAACTTCCCCGCAGCCTTGTTCGCTTCCGCTTCCACAAACACGTCAAAACGCCTATAGTGCCTTGAAATTGCAAAGCTGGCGTTTTTTCTCCACAAGAACCTGGAACGTACCAACTTCTTTAGCTACAAGAATTAATACCTATTTTACAGACATGATGGTTGCACTGATGGTATAACTATATGACATCGGAATAATGTGCAAATACTTGAAAGATCTTCGTAAATCTGTTAAATTTAGTAACTAGCGAAAGAGAATAATTAAACTGGTTTCGGTTGGGAATGTAAACTTTGCAGAACATCCTTCCCGTTATTTTCTAAAAACGAATTCAGGAAAGTCATATATGAAACAGAAGATCATGAAAGGTTGGCCCTAGAACAAACGAAATAGCTTCCAATTACCAAGGGAGAAAGAATGAGACATGTTAGCTACCGGGGTAAAAAACTTAAAATCCCTACAAGTAAATAGAAGAAAATGAAATATTTGAAACAACACTGAACAGAGAAGACCGATAATCTCTCCAATTTTAAAGAACTTTACTCAATGGACAGGAAGCAACATCCACCATCAAAGATCTAAGGTTTAAAAAGTGTTCGGGCCAAAATACTACGGAGTATTTGACAAGAAGTTCCTAGCACTATATAATATTACCTTTCAAGAATTTGATATGGATCCACAATCAGTTCAAGTTTTCCATCAATCCACATAGAATAGCGGGCATTTGGGAAAAGCCGATGAAGTAGGAGCTTTGGAACCTGAAACAAAGAGGCGGACAGCCATTATAGAATCTCTTACATGATAACTGATGTCCCACCAGACATACAGAAAAGTTCGTGTTCATGGATTCAGACACGGGCTTATGACATAAAATTAGTCCATGATTCGAGTAGTATATACAAAATAAAGGAGAAAGAGGAAGGCTCGGGATCATATACACATAAGTGACCACAGTACAGAACTAACCAATCTAAAACACGCAAAACTATAGCAAGAATGCCACCTGCAAATCTGAAATTCCATATATATCATTACGAAACTAAATCTCAGTCCAATCTAATGGATCAAGTACATGGATCTTATTTCTCTAAAAAAATTTGCACTTCCATCTCTATCCGATAAACATAAACAATATAATTTTAATATAAACTCAGTATTTCTTTTTTGTCTTAAATCAAAGTAACCGTGACTACAAAAACCCATAAACCAGAAACCAAATGTTGTTGAAATAGTACAACTCCACCATAGACAGAGTTCGAGATCAAAGGAAAGGAAGGAAGACAAACCCATGAGCATTTGCCTTTAATATTTAAAAATGAAAATGTATTTTACCTGCCAATTTTCTGAGTGCTCGATTTTTTAAACAGAAATTAAAGATATTATAATTTATGTGTCCTACAGCATATAGTAAAGACACGGAAGTATGTCAAGAAAATAATGTACCGCAGAAAAAATAATTACCTTTCCATTGCGCCTTGAATCACTGTAGGGTAGGTTATGGACTTCAACAATTCTCCACAGTCCAATTTTCGAACTACTATCAGGATCACTTGAATTTCTTAGAAATGTTTTGGTTTCCTCATCCACGAACATATAAAAGCAGACATTTCTTTTGGCATATTCACTTATATTCGCCGGATGATGTATTACATCAAAAGCCCCTGGTATAAAATGTACTTGTTACTTAAATACAGCAGCAATTTAACATGGCATAAAGTTTAACTGAATCGGAGAGGTCAGTACCAAAGATTGCTGATGCAACCACCACGCCTTGACAAGTTGCCATCTCATCGAGATCAGAATCATCAATGTCAAAACCAGACCCGTGTCCAGGTCTGGCTCCTTTGACAAATCTGTCACAAAAATATATTTTTGTAATCAATAGAGAGAGAGACTAAGTATTTAGAACAAAACAATTGCCTAGCATAATTTTAAAGGACTCGGTGAATGATAATTACAGAGTACAGTACAAACAAATTTTGGTTTTACTCCCCAAACTATAGTGATATTTCACTTTTACTACCCAATTATCAATTTCGTAAAAAATGGTCTTCCAAGTTCTAAAAAGTGGACATGGGAATCCTCAACTAGAGTTCTGCTATTAACACTAGCAGGAGGACCATTTTTATACAAGTTCTAATAGTTCAGGTTCTACTATTAGACTGAAGATTAGACAACAATGGCCCATCCTCAAGATTGGAAGTTAGACAAATATGGTCCCCTGACTATTGAAAATTGGACAACAATAGTCATTCTGCTAGTGAAACCCGAAAGAAAGATTATTCTGTCCAATTTTGAATAGTTTAAAGACTACTCATCTCCAAGAAAGAGTAAAATACCACTATAGTATGTGGACTAGAATCAGAATTTATTCTAACAATATGCTGGCCGAAGTTTAACAGTACATACCCACAATGCACACTCATCGACTCTCTTATATCATAAGAATCTTCCCTCTGACTCAATGAAGGATAACCGCCAAACTCCGAACCTCCAAACTCACTTTTGTTTAAATTTTCTTGATGTATATAAGTCAAATTTTTAATAAAAGGAGAAAATGACGGTGCACTTGGCATTAACGCAATGGCTTCTTCAACAGGAAGGTAGCAGACCGGGCATGCTGAAAAGAAAACAGGGAAAAATTTATTTAGAGTAATTAGAACTCAGTTTCTACGGAGCATATCAGATAAAGCATAAGCTTCAAGAAAGTATCTCCAAACTTACGCCGTGGTCCGGTCCTCTTCTTATCTGCTGGTGGTGGAGGTAACGTGAAACCCTCACAAGGATTCCCAGGAGGAAGTTTGTATCCTGTAAAATATACAGGGGGAGTAGGAGGAGGGTGAGCAGTGGATGCAATTCCTACAATACTACTCGGTTCAGCCAAACCAGTTCGGCGATTATTATTTTCTTCTTCAGGTTCTGAAAAAAAGTCTATATTTTTAATTGTGGCGTTGATGCTGATGCTAGGCATTCCAAGTACTTGGGAATCTTCACCTACAAATAAGTAAAAAGTTGCATTGATTGTTAGATAAAGAGACAATTTTAGAGAAGACCAAATTAGAGAAACACAAAAACATCATCTAAAATTAAGTCCAAGGAACCAACATGATCATATCATTCATATGCAGGAAGAACATGCAACACAAAAGTACAAGGAGGCACAATAAATTTTAAACAATAGAATCCACCCATCTCGAAACACACTTCTTAATTGTTATTTTCAGTAACTTTTAAGACTACTCACAATTCAATAACCTCCCAAAAATTACCCTGCACATTAGGTCCAAAGTGTCGAGTTGCATTAAAGCACTGCAATTTCAACTTTAACCAGATATAAACAGTAGCAATATTATAGTTTTACAGTACAATCAGAATACACGAAAACAATGTGTATTGCATCCTGTATCCTAAGCAAAGATTCTGGAGCTAAAATCACTCATTATGCTAAAGATAAATAAAAGCAATTAAAGAGACAAGAAACTCAATCTTTGCCAACATAGAACAGCCAGACAAAAGGGGTAAACATATAAATGCAACTGGAAAATCCAAGAAACCCAACCTTTGCCAACATACAAGACCCAAACAAAAACGGCAGCAGAAACCACACACAAGAGCAGCATGCCAATCTTCCTTCGAGGCGCGAATTTGAAGATCCAATGGAACAGCCCCTCCTTCTCCTTGAACATCTTAGGAGGCTTTCTTGGCGGAATAGGCGGCGAGGCTTGGATTGACAATGAACCGTTCTGGAATTGGTGAAGCTGCAAAGAACCATAACTCCCTGAAGAACGAAGACCAGATGACCCAGTAGTCATTGTTGTCCTCTCAATCCCCCCACTTCACCACCTCTCATCCCCTCCCCTTCTCATCAACTCACCCAATTCTTATCCCACCCTGAAAACCAACAATTCCAATCAAAAGGACAAATCTTTACACTCAATTCATCCCAGGACCCACAATCCACTTGCTATACCCACCCAATGCTACCAATTCACCACAGAATCAGCTAAATTTCATCAAGAAAAATCAGTCCCACTTCTCCACACAATCTCAAAATCCCAAACCAATCCCTTCTTCCCAACTATTCTGATCCAGCAACAAAATGACCACACACCCCAACCTAAAATATTGATATGCAAATCTTTCAAAGTGCAATGACAAGGAAACACAACCAGTTCCCAAGAAAAACAAAGTACTATAGACTAAAAGCACTTGGCATTCCAAAAAGCTACACAATCAGACATTCAAACCCCACTTTTTTCCTTTTCTCTCTTGGAAAGAGAAATGCAGCTTTGAGTGTAAATCTAAATATGAACGGAACAGAAGCTACAGATCAATTGGCGTTGAATGAATGGGTTAGCAGTGTGGAATTGTAGGGGTTTTGTCGGAATGAGATCAAATCAGATCAGGGTCCTAGTTTTCTAAAAAATTTCGGTGGATCCATATGTAAATTCATCTGTATTTGTAAACTCCGTAGCATTGTATTGGTTCTGTAAAAATATGAGATAAAAATTTAGTAATACAGTAAAAATCAAATCTAAAAAATAATAAAAAGGACCTACATGGGCTAACATACGTCATATCCTCCACCTCCGACGCCGGTTGATTTCTCATAGATTGTCCGGCAATCCGTAGATGATCCATAATCAATAATAAAATTTTTAGATGACTAGGAGACCAGTGGATCAGTTACTATTCGAAAATATGCACTTGTTAAATTTTACATTTTTACTTATGTATAATTGTCTGCAAATTACTCAATAGAAATAGACTATGCCAAGAAATCATGTACTACTCAACGGGTGTCATAGAAAAAATGTTTTGATATAAGAATCATGTTCTGTTCACTCGGTTATCCCTATCGGAACTTAATTAATAATATTTAATATTTTGATTAGTTGATAGTATTGACGGTTTTTATAACAAAAGTTTAATAAATTAAATGTTTATTATTAACAATAGCATGTGCTAAAGGCCTTGTAGTCTAGTGGTACTTTGTGTCTCAATTTACACTCCCACTTGGATGATGGGAGTGGGTTCAAGTCTCAGTGGAGTCAACAAGTAGTACTCAGAAAAAAATACAATAGCATGTGTAAATTGATGCATAAAAAGATTAAATATATTGTTTTATTTATCTATCATTAAATTATTTTTTGTTTATACATTTAAATTTTTTAAAATGATTTAATATTAAAAAGTATTATTATTATTTTATTTGTATTACTAAAACAATAATTATAAAAAAGTTATTTTGAATTTTTAATGATAAATGAGATTTTTAAAAATAAAATGTAATAAGTTAATTTATTTTTTAAAAAAAAATAAATAGAAAAAGAAAAAATACTACTTTAAGTGGCATTATCATTCCGAGCTTGTTAGCACCAATAGGCTAAAGTCAAACAATTATTTTCCAAGAAAATGTTGGTTAATATTAATGGTCATGAGATCGAGTCACAGTGGAGATATTGTGACTTTTTGTGCTACAACAGGTTGAGAAAGTATATTTAAACAAATACTATAAGAGTTAATACCCAATATAGTCATCGACTATAGTGGTTTTACTCAATTTAGTCCTAAATGACTTTCTGTGCTCAATTTAGTCCTTGACTTTGATGGTTTTACCCAATTTAGTCCTTTGTTAAAAATTCTGTTAGTGGACGGTTAGAAATAGGGTCCTAATGATAATTTCTCGTCCTTCATCCCATTTGCTTCTTCCCTTTATTAAGATTCACGCAGAAATGTAAATCTTTGTATCCAAATATTTATTTACTCTGTATTTATTTATTTAGGGTTGTAGTTGATTTGGTACGAAAATTTACATTTTTTGGTTGATCTTAATAAAGGGAAGAATAAGGAATCATCCCAAATGGGATGAAGGATGAGAAATTACCATTAGGACCCTATTTCTAACAGTCAACTAACAGAATTTTTAATAAGAGGACTAAATTGTGTAAAACCATCAAAGTCGAGGACTAAATTAAGTACAAAAAGTCATTTAGGACTAAATTGAGTAAAACCACTATAGTCGAGGACTATATCGGGTATTAACTCAATACTATAATGTAATAGAGTCAGTAGAACTCAACAAAAAAAAAATTGTTTTCCAAGAAAATGGTAGTTAATAGTTAAAGTTGGATAAATCATTCCTTTTTTTTTTTTTGTTATTGATCAGTTATTTAGAGCATATCCAACAATGTTTGACTTTCCTCCAGTTTTTTGTGAATCCTAATATCTATTTTCTCACTCAATCTCATAAACCCCTCTTTTCAATATTTTGAATTTTTTTCAATGTTGCAGAAGGTGCTAGTCAAGCATTGAGAGTGCCTAGGGTGTTTAAGCGGCGCCTAATTTAAAAAAAAAATAAAAATTGCTCAAAATGACATCGTTTTGAGCGGAGAAACCAATTTTTTTTAAAGTTTCGACCGAGTTGGCCAACTCAATCGCCTAGGTAGCCGGCCGACTAACAACCGCCTACACCCATTTTTTTCCTCGACTTAGTAAAAATATTAATTTGTTCATAAAAAATATTACATTTTCCTTTATAAAAGTGTAACATTTCTTATAAGATAAATATAATACTTTTTATGAACAAATTAATATTTTTACTTCAAAATGTAATAGTATTACATTTGTTCTCAAAAGTATTGTACTTTCTCTTATAATTAGTAACAAATATTTTATTCTTGATTTAGTATTAATTACATTTGCTAATATAAGCATTACATTTACATATCGATCTAACATGACCTATCTCGTAAATTCAGGATCCGCGAGATGGTTTCACACAAGTGTGACCCAATTTTAAATATATATTTGAACTTATAAAAAAAATATATAACTAAGGTGGCATTTCGTTATGGGTTTTAACTTTCGAACCCTACTATCGAATTCAAATCTAATTACCTTATTTGTTTCACTATTTTTATGTCTTCGAATGAGATTCAAATCAAAAAGAATTTTTGTTAAGTGATTCCCTTATGAATTTTCACTTTTGTTCAAGAGAAAAGAAAGGAAAAATTAAAATTTCTCTCATTTTTTTAAGTCTCGGGTGCACGCGCATGTGCACGCACATATATATAATTTACATTCTAATTGTGAAGTATTTGATTTTGATTCTACTTTCAATTATGATATTGGAATTAAACGCCTCTAAACTCTATTTATTATAGCCTCCCCATTTGTGGTTTTTAGAGAGGTTTTTGCAGCCTTTTTGCTCATGTAGAAGAGAGAGGAGTGAAGAGAGAACGATTGAGTTGTCCTGCAAGAATTGATTTTTTGTGAGACCCACTGTCCCAAAAAAAAAAACAAAAAAAATTGTTTTGAATCAAGTGCACGTCACGAGCACTTGAAGCGCACTAGATAGGCGCGTTAGTTCCTTTTCTTCCCCCTTTATTCTTTCCCTTCTGGCCCCCTTGTTCTCTCTCCTACTAATCTATGCAACAATCAAATAAAATCTCCAACTAAGAGCATCTACACCAATGAATAATTCTTGATTTTTGGAACACTATAAAAGCAAAGTAATGGGTTTGCACTGATGTGGTGGTGAGTTTATTGACAAAATTAATCCCTGCAAGAATAAAACTTTGGAACAGTGCATTAATTATGGAAGAGACGACATGTTCGCGCACAGCATGCCCCCAATGCACGCGACTGGTGGTGCGTTAAATTAGTAGCCTGCGGAACTGACTAAAGTCAGTTTCACAACACCTTTTCTATTTTCTTATTTTATTTTTTCATTTTTTTTATTTTTTATCCTTTCTCATCTCACATTCTCTCTCATCATCGCATTTATAAAAACTCTTAAAAAATAAAAGAAAAAAAAATTCCATTGATAAGGATGCTCTAATGAGTTGAATTCTTCTTAGTAGTCGATAGATTACACTTAGAAAGGTGACGATATGACCATTTTGACTAATGTGTACATGGTGCCAAATATAATTATATAATAATTTGAGAAATGAATATTACTTATTATTATTTTTAAAATTCATGGCTGCTTTAATTTGGCAATGGAATATGTCATCTTCTTTTGGCTGAATATGAAACTATGAAAGCATTGTCTTCATAAGCTTTGTGATTGAAGCATAGCCGTTTGTTGCTAAAAATTGCAGAAGTGGCCATGGTTGTGCAAGAAGATGAAGATCAGAAAACAAATTAGGAAAAAATAATTAATAAAGATTAGATAATGATAACGATAAGAATATGCCAAATAGGCATTAAAAAGGAAAATATGGCGTGTCATGCATCCACTTCAGCAACTTGATAATGTTAAAATACTACAATTTAGAGAAAATCATTTTAATTTTTGATAAAAAAAATAATTATATCATCAAACTTTAAAAAATTTCAACCTACTGAAGCACAACAAGCTAAGGTCACCACTAGGGATCAAACCTACTCTCACTTGAGAGGGCCACAACTATGCCGCTTGATCACAAGGTCTTGGACAAACTAACTATTAACAATACTTAGGGTGTAAATACAAGGTGAAGGAAGCTGAAGTTCTGGGAATCCACGAAGCACTTAGCTGGATAAAGGATTTGAGGTTAGACCACGTTCAAATCGAAATGGACGCACATGTTGTTTTTTCAAGAATTAAAATCTGAGATTGCTAATAATGCTCCCTCTGGCTTGTTTATTGAATATATAAAAGTATTAGTGAGAAGTTTTAATGTTTTTTTCTCTTTAGTTACGCGATCAACGAATAGGGTGGCTCATGAGCTTGCTCGGACGGCTTGCTCTTTGTTTGATTGTGTTGTTTGGAACTTGACTCCTCCGCCTGTTATTTTAGACAATTTGAGGAATATTGATAATTTGGCTTGATTTCAATGCAGTTTTATTTTCCAAAAAAAAAAAAAAAAACCTGTGTACTAACTTTGTTTTTGGAAACGATGGCTAAGTGGCTAACCTCATGTAATACATAAAACTCATGTTTAAAATTATCAACTCAGTGTTTAATTTATTGTTGATTTAAGCACATTTTTTTTTCTTACTTGTCTTACTTAACTTACTTTTATATTATACCAACTTTATAAGTTATTAACTTCACGTGAATTTTATATTTATCAACCTCTATATGTCCACAACAAAGTCAAATTTATATATACATATTTTTAAATCTGGTCCTTGATATAGTTCAAACCTTTCACACTACGAATGCTAGCAAAACTTATTATAAACTTTTTTTAGGTTAATTTATCACTTATGTGTATATTATAAGATATTGTATTCATATTTGCAGTACTCTAAAATACAAATATAGGTAGTCTAATGTTTTCAAGTTAAGGGGGCTTAGCTTGTACTTAATTAGGGCAAAATGCATGTAATCAGTAATAAATGAGCAACCTTGGAGAGTTGAGTGCACGAAAGCAATAACGTTGTTAAACTGCATGTTTTGTCTTTTGGTGTATTTATTTTATATAATTTTTTTGGATTGACGAACGAAACAAATAAGTTTTATTGGACAAATTACATAAGAGAAATAAACTGAAATTTTGTTAGCAAAAATAGTATTTTAAGTGATAATTTTGTGATATAAATATATGTGGGGTTCACTTTTAATTATTTGCGGTCTGGTCTGGCCAGGTGACCTTGCGGTCTGGATGTACCTTTTGGGTATACTTTGCGATTTTACTTTTTAATTATAATTAGTTTTTGAATTAATTTTTATTAATTTCAATTTGTTTTCTGAGAATTAACTACTTAATTGCATGTGTTATTTTCAGTTTTAATGGCTAGTTATGGGGTTACAAATGAGATTTAAATATTTAATTCAAATGTTTTTCTTTTTTGAAACCTTAATTCAAATGTTAATGTCATTGTTTTTTGCTATTTATTTTTTCTTCTCCTATAAATACCTTGGTGTTGGGCAAAATTGTTGGTTGCTGATTTCAAACTTCAAAACCTTGATTTTCCCCCTCACTCTCGAAAATCATTCTTTGAAAATTTGTGCCAACACCTCTACAAAATTTTGAAGTGCTCTTATGTTGTTTTAGTTCGCTGAGAGTAATATAACTTGAGTATTCAACTATATTACTGTAATCCGTTTTATCCTAAAAGATTGACTCTACAACGCTCTTAGCATCTTGATAGCGAATCAATTTTAAAGAAAATGTATGTTACACACGACTTGAATTTTTTCTTATTTCGTTCTTGCTTCCGTTGAGTTTATATTTTATAAAATTCGAGCCCTTGTTTTTTTTTTTTTAATAATTTTTTATCAAACATCAAACATGGAGGGGGAACCCCGGGAAGAGATCCAAACTAGTTGATCTCTCTAGACCACAAGGTTATACCCTTCTTAAAACTAATTGGTGGTAAGTATGTAAACATTAACCATTTAACCGTATTTATTCATAGTAAGCAACAACGCCACGTCTTGAATTGAGCATGATTGAACTCGGTCGACCCAATCGATGCCTAACAAATATAGAGAATAATATGGAGTATATATATAGTAGTCTTTGGGCATGCAAGTTTTTGAGGAGCGTTGTCGCCATCCATGAGGTTTTGTAAGAAGATAGGCTTGGTTTGGCTTTACTGAAGAGGATCCTATGTAGACATGTAGTGGTAGAATGGATAGATAATTTTTTTTTTACCTTTTTTTTTTTTTGCCACTCCTTGGTATTTTGTTTTTCATGGAAAATAAGGAGGACAATTATACATTCACCACCTTTTTTAAATTACCATTATTATTATTGTGTAGGGGTATAATTGTCTTTATATTTAGGAAAAATTGTCAAATACACCCTCGAACTTTTGGTAAGAAGTCAATTAGGCCTTTGAACTTTTGAAAATTGCAATTAAATCTACAAACATGTTATTTTGGACCAATTAAACCTACTAACCTGTTGGTGACCTGTAATTGCAGGTCAATTAGGATTCGGCGAACCTCTGGCCAAACTCTGACGAACCTTAGGCAAGTTAGGTAAAAAATCAATGACCAACAACCATTATGATCGCCGTCGGTCGCGTTCTGCTAGAGAAGGCGGCCAACTTGGTAGCCTTCTCTGGTCGACGGAGATGGTTTCTTCGTCGACTGGAGATGGCGGCCAGTTTGGTTGCCATCTTCAGTCGACGGAGAAACCATCTCTGGTAGAACGCGACCGAGGTTGCCAGTCCCTGATTTTTTACCTAAATTACGTATGGTTCGCCAGAGTTTGGTCGGGGAGTCGCTGGAATCCTAATTGACATGCAATTACAGGCCACCAACAGGATAGTTGGCTTAATTGCTACAGAATAACATGTTTGTGGATTTAATTGCAACTTTCAAAAGTTCAAGGGCCTAA
This sequence comes from Ipomoea triloba, assembly GCF_003576645.1. NCBI lineage: Eukaryota > Viridiplantae > Streptophyta > Magnoliopsida > Solanales > Convolvulaceae > Ipomoea > Ipomoea triloba. The sequence continues at coordinate 3,758,509 of NC_044916.1, forward strand.
TTGACTTATTACTAAAAGTTTGAGGGTGTATTTGACCATTTTCCCTTATATTTATTATTCTTTACAATTCCAAATTCAACCAAACAATGAAATTTATATTCCTAGCGATTTCTATTCCACCAACCAAACAATGAAATTTCAATTATACTTCCCTTCAAATAATTTTCAGCAAATCAAACGGACTGTAACGATATGTGTATAGTAGTCAATTATTGTCGATTAATATATCAATGCAAAAAGAAAAATACTATATGTACTCTCATTTTCTACTTTCAATTTTTACTCCCACACATAAAATCTTGATATAAACACTTGTATAGGGACCTACATGAAAAAGTACCTTATCAGTATCCACCACATCAGAGAGTAAGATTTGAAAGTTCATGTAGTAGAACTCGTACAAAAATGAAGTAATGTTATACATTTTTTTTTTCAATCCAATCAATGAGAACACGCGTGACTAAATATTTTCAACATTTTCTATGCGAATGTGACCTAAAACTCTAATTTTACCCTTTGCAATGGTAATATGTGGACTATGGTCTACGTTACAAGATAAATTACTAACTTAAAATTTCATTTTTAATAAAGAAGGTTCGCTCTTAATGTATTACATATTCATTTGTAGTATACTATAAATTCATTTTTAATATTACTATTTAAAAATAAACATGTATCGGTGATATGATCCACATTATAATATGAATCAATGGTCTATAATATAATTTGCTTTTCCTGTGTGGCTTGTGTATTTTTGAATTATCTAGTCTTATATTATATTTTCTATTATTTTAATAATTTTTATAGTTTCGTTTAATGTCTAATAGTGCATTACATAGGTTTTTATTATTGTTACATGGGGAATAATCAACTATGTATATTTAACTACTTAAAATTAACTTTTAACACAAAGCACCAGTGGTCTAGTGGTAGAATAGTACCCTGCCACGGTACAGACCCGGGTTCGATTCCCGGCTGGTGCATTATCTTTTATTTTATTTTTTAATGGTATTTTATTTTAATTTCCTGCGCCGAACGCATTACCTATTTATTCTAACAAAGCCCTCCGCCGCCTCTGTTTAGCAGCAGCCTCACAGACGTCGATCCCGCCGGCGAGGCAGATTTGTTTTCCGCCACCGCTCCTTCACTCCGCGCGACGCCGCACGCAGCTTATTCACTGCTTTGTGTTGTTTTTCCTAATCCGAAAGCCTCTATTTTGTTTCCAGGTTAGTTTCACTCTCTTATGCTTCTTTTCATGGCGTGTGAATTGGTTTCGGTATGTGTAGGAGGCTACGTGTTGATAGGAGTATTCTCATGTGTTTATATGCGGCTTCATACATTGCATATTTCAAGTCTCTCAAATTCAATAAAGTTGCTTGAATTTTGCTTTTTGTTTTATTTCTTCTTCGATCGAAGTTATAGAATCGTTCATTTTTAGTTTTATTTTTTATTTTATTTTTAGCAATTAGTATACTGAATCCTCCGGCATCCTCTGGATAAACAAAAACTCTGAATTCTGACAATTTCAGTCTAAACCACACAAAAGAAGGACGCTGACTTTAATTCCATTTTATCCAGCCGACTATCCACCGCCTCTGTTTCTTGCTGAATTCTTATTTATTCTTGCTTCGCCTCCACCATCTTCAAAGCTCCAGGTTGAATTCGAACGCAGGTAGCTCTCCTTTCTGTTTTATTTTATTATGCTCTATATAAATAACAGCTGTTTTGGTTTGTGGATTCAGAAAATTCTGTCAGCCGTCTTTCATTCATGATTTTCTCATTGCCTTTGCTTAGGTTTTAACATTAATTGCTCCGAGAACCTATTTCTATGGTTGTAGAATCCTTTGCAATGTTTGTGCAATGCTTATTCTCTCTAATTGTCTGATTTTGTTAAAATAAATATTGAAAAAGGATTTTGTTGTTTTGTTTTTTTGAATATTGGTAGTACTTACTTGAGTCAATAATTTGAGCTGCAGAATTAAATTCCTCTTCTTTATTACTGTCTTCGGTCCTTATATATTGTTATGTAGGGTGTGGTTTCCGTAATTCCATGTTTTTTTTTTTGTTGAAGATATTTTCTTCTTGTTACTTTCTGGATAGGTATGATGGCAGAAGAAGCAGGTATGTTCAATGTTACTCAGACAGTTGGCAGCGTTCTATGCTGCAAATGTGGTGTATTGATGCAGCCGAATGCTGCCAATATGTGCGCCAAGTGTTTGCGCTCTGAGGTTGATATAACAGAGGGGTTGCAGAAGCATGTTATTATTTGTCACTGCCCGGAATGTGACACCTATTTACAGCCTCCTAGAACTTGGGTCAAAGCGCAACTTGAATCGAAAGAACTTCTAACTTTCTGTGTGAAGAGGTTGAAAAATTTGAATAAAGTTCGCTTGGTGCATGCTGAGTTTATTTGGACCGAACCTCATTCCAAGAGGATCAAAGTCAGGCTGACAGTTCAGAAAGAGGTTCTGCATGGAGCAATCCTTGAACAAGCGTATACTGTTGAGTATGTTGTCCAAGATCAGTTGTGTGAAGCGTGCTCGCGTATTCAGGCTAACCCTGATCAGTGGGTGGCTTCAGTACAGCTAAGGCAACATGTTTCTCATAGAAGATCTTTCTTTTATCTGGAGCAGCTTATTCTTAAGCATGATGCTGCCTCCCGTGCTATAAGAATTAAACAAATGGATCAGGGGATTGATTTCTTCTTTGGTAATAGGAGTCATGCTGTGAAGTTTGTGGAGTTTGTGGGTAAGGTAGTGCCAGTCAGAAGTCGTAATGACAAGCAACTTGTGTCTCATGATATCAAAAGCAATAACTACAATTACAAGTATACTTTTTCTGTTGAAATCTCTCCAATATGTCGCGAGGATCTCGTTTGTCTCCCGCCAAAGGTATCTGTTAGTTTGGGAAATCTCGGTCCGCTTGTGATCTGCACTAAAGTGAGTAATAGCATTGCTTTGCTGGATCCATTCACTTTGAGGCACTGTTTTCTGGATGCTGATCAATATTGGAGGGCATCATTTAAGCCTCTGCTTACTAGTAGGCAGCTTGTGGAATATATAGTTTTGGATGTTGAGCCTGTCTCCTCTGAAGTTAATATTGGTGGCTCAAAGTATGTCATGGCAGATGTTCAAGTAGCTCGCATGTCTGATTTTGGGAAAAATGATATAATGTTCTCTGTAAGAACACATATAGGTCATCTTTTGAACCCTGGGGACTATGCCTTTGGTTACGATTTGTATGGAGCCAACAATAATGATATTGAGTTAGAGAAATACAAAGGCCTTGTCCTCCCAGAAGTGGTATTAATAAAGAAAAGTTATGAAGAAAAGCGGCAGAGGAAGAGGGGCAAGCCTCGAGCTTGGAAGCTCAAGTCTCTTAATATGGAAGTTGATGACACTGGCAGAGGAAAAGACAATGAAGAAAAGATGACTTCAGAATATGAACAGTTCTTGAGAGACTTGGAGGAGAATCCTGAAATGAGGTTCAACATATCATTGTACCGCAATAGAGAATACCAACCCTCAGAAATGGCATCTATGACTGACGGGGATGATTTCCCAACGATTCCTCTGGAGGAGCTTGCTGGTCTTCATTTGAGTGACGGTGATGATGATGAAGGCGATGATGATGACGGAATGGCAGAGTGAAGCCATGGCTGTCTTTCTACGATTAAGGAGTTTGAAATATGACCAGAATATCAAATTACGGTTTCCCTCTTGAATCTATGGTGTTTAGTACTTACTATTTCAATTATGCATTTGTTTTGGAATGTTGCGTAGCATATCACAGCTCCCTTCAATTTCTTCTTTTTCTTGAAATCTTTTTGTTTTAGTGAGTGAAGAAACTTATGATGGCTTGATCATTAATTGATTGGGTTTTCACCTTGCATTTCTTGCTGCAATTTGTCCATTTGATTTATTGGGTACCAAATCTCTTTATCATGTACTGGTATACAGTGCTATTAAGCCTCTTTTTTCCTCATGTTTCTCTGCTGCATATTAGTACATGAATGCTTGATTTGCCAGATAGATTACTGGAAGTTGTAAGATCATGAGGATGACAAGTGGCTATGCAATTTGTTCTGTAGATAAGGAGGCAATGATTCACATATGGCTACAGTGAGCATTTTGTCCTCTTCATTTTTTTTTTTTTTAAAGATATTGGACAACCCATTATGGGATGCATTTTCCAAGTTCCTATTGATTCATTTACGGGGTCTGAATTTAAGACTGTTGAAAATTTTGTATATTGGGGAAATTTGGAGTGGTAAACACTCTTTGATACACATCATGAGTAGGAGTGTATGAGTTAAGTAATGTTTGAATTTGATTTGGAGTTGAGTTTGAACTAATAAATCAAATGAAATTTGAACATTTAATAGTGAGCCTAGTTGAGATGTGGTATTATGTTTTGTTAAGATATTTTGTTGTAAAATATTTGTTATAATTTTGTGTTAAAAGATACTACGTATTTATTAAACATGATAGTTTGAATTAGACTGGGGTCTAAAAAATGCTATGGAATAACGAGTTTAAAAATGGATGAATAGATTGATTGTTGTCAATACGTCAAACAATTATAGCCTCTTGGGTAATTGGTACATGATTAGAATGGATTACTAGTGAAGTGAGTACAAGATGTCTCATCAAGAGTCAGCTGAACTATTTATATTATATTAAAGTCAATTTATATTGAGCCAATTCATTGGCGTGCTTCCAAGTATCAGCTATTGAATAATCTACCAGGTCGATCAGTCAGTCTCGTTGTACAGGACATCAAGCCGTGCCCTTCTCCACTATCACACACAATTCTCTTTTGCCAATTAGTTACTCTTGCCTAGATGATGATGGGCATATCCCATCAGAACTTATTTGAGTTGAGTTGAGTTCAAATAACTCAAATTACAATTTTTTTAAGTCAAGCTGAGTCTTGAGAACTGATTATTCAGGTATTGTGTGATCATAAGTCATAATCTTTTCATTAACTAAACGCAACACAAAGCACCAGTGGTCTAGTGGTAGAATAGTACCCTGCCACAGTACAGACCCGGGTTTGATTCCCGGCTGGTGCAAATCTTTTTTTCCTGGCTTTTAGCCGTTATAACTTTCCCCCTCCATTTTCACGAATCCTTTGCGCTCCTTCTTATTCCTCCGACAAAACATGTCTCAGAAATCAATACCACATACCATTTTACTCCTTTCATTATACCCGCGCCACACCGCGAACTGCGCCAACCGTAAATAACGAAAAGCACAAAAAAAAAAAGAAAAGATTTACGGAAAAAGAAAAATCCAAACTTTGTCTCAGCCTTTTTCACCACACCTCAATTCTCTTTCACAGGGTCATTCTTGCCCCCCATCTCCTCTCCCTTGTCTTTACCTTCCCCTCCCCTCCCTCTGGGCCCCACCTTCCACCTCCGCCAACCACCGGGTCCACGGGGATCAGCTGCAGGCTGTACGTATATATGTATTATATTTAAGGCACCGTACATGTATGTGTGTATAGGATTAGGATCCTGACATGAATAATAGAACAGTTTTGTTGTTGTTGTTGTTAATGGAGTCTTGACACCCCCCCTTTTCTTTCTTTCTTTCTTTCTTTCTTTTTTTTGTATTTGTTTTCTCTTTTTCTGATGGGGAGAGGAGAGAGAAAGGGTGACAGGAAGGACGAGCATTTGTGACAGAGGTTGTGTTCTGTGGAATGAATGTTTGTAGCCTTTTAGGAGGTGAATGAGACAGTGTGGTGTTGTGGAGGAAACACCCTTTTTGGTAAGTGTTCTTAATCTGGGATCCCTGTTCTTTGTGCTTTATTTATTTCAAGAAAAAATGGGTCTTTTTTATTTTTTGTTTTTATTTTGTCTTTTTGGCTCTTACCATGATTTTGCATTGGAGAATTGGATAGTTTTGTTGGTAGGTTAATGGGAGTTGTCATGATTGGTATTTCTTCATTTTCAAGACAATTGAGTAAATGAGTATGCCTTCTGAAATTCCACATTTCTTGTTTCCTAATTAATACAGTTAGTTCTTCAAGAATGGATCTTTTTAGTTGGTTAATTAATGAATTTATTTGTTGGATTGGGTTGTTTGTGGGATCTTTCAGGCTCTGAAAGAAGGTCATGGTGGTGATGTTTCTTTCCAATGATTTTTGAGGTATTTTAGAGAGAATCTATGTTTCAAATTGACCTTGAAGAAGGGTTTCATATGTTTTTGACTTATTGCAGTGGCTACTAATTTGTGGTGAGATTTCTTGCATGCCAATGGAGGTTATTGAAAGCTGATCCTTGTTGTTAGTATTAATGGGATTTGAGAGTTTTGTGTTTATTTTGAAGGGTTTTGAGAAATTCTCTTAATGGGGGTTTAGAAATTGCTCTGAGGAGGTGGAGGAGAACACTGGAATCTGGATTGATCAGTGGTTGCCATCAAGAATTGTAGCTGGATGATGGGGCTGTTTCATGGATAAGGAGGGCGAATTCTTCTCGGACTGTTTTTCATAGGTTAGATGCAGGGATATTATTGGCCTCTCTTCCTATCCCTATTCTCCCGGGGCGAATTCTTTGTTCAGAACTTCTACCTGAGACAGCCTTTGCTAATCCTACAGGTGAGCGAGCTATTCCACAGATTGAGTGCAACGAGGAGGGGGCGATTTTGGTGTCTTCCCATCAATCCCAACTGGAAATGAAGTTCCCTTGTACCTATAAGGAGGCTCTACAGTCTGAGATGGAGCCTAGGTCGAGGATCTCTTCCAAGTCGATGCGCGATGGCTTGGATTCAAAACCTCCGTTTAACACTCGCCCGCTTCCCCATTTTCCTTCCGTGAAGTTCCATCGCAAAAAGAAGTTCCAGAAGGAATCGGTTTGGACAAAGTACTTTGATCATGGTGGAGGGAGGGTGTCCTCTTTGGATTCAACAAATGATGAGTTCTTGATTGATCTTTCTAAGCTGTTTCTTGGGCTGAGGTTTGCACACGGAGCGCATAGCCAGCTTTACCATGGGATATACAAGGACGAGCGCGTTGCAGTGAAGATTATCAGGTTGCCAGATGACGACGAAACTGAAAGCCTAGAACCTAAGTTAGTGAACCAGTTTAACCGGGAAGTTGCTCTCTTGACTCGTCTTCGCCATCCAAATGTTATAGAGGTAAAATCCCGGACTACTAGGCGCCTTGTTTGATTTCCATTTAATTTGGATTACCAAAGATAGAACCATCTCTTTGTATATTGCCCATTGTTTTCTATGGTCTCACTTTTACATTGCATCTTATGAAAGTTGTTACTACCAATGTATTCATTTGATCATCATGTTATGATCATACCACATTTTCGAGAGGCAGGGTGCTGGACTAGGCCCTTTAGGTCTCTGCCCGACAATCCCCCTAGCCACTCGGTGCCCATCATGTTATGATCAAGCCACATTTGCTATAGCTCGTAGCGAATGCCCAACTTTTTTCGAGAGTCAGGGTGCTGGACTAGGCCCTATAGGTCTCCGCCCAACAATCCCCCTAGCCACTCGGTGCCCATCATGTTATGATCAAGCCACATTTGCTATAGCTCGTAGCGAATGTGCAACTTTTTTTCGAGAGGCAGGGTGTTGGACTTAGCCCTTCACTGGCCTTCGTCCAACACATCACTTTTTTGAAAACCATTCTGATTGGGTTCGGAATTGTCTGTTGATGCAGTTCGTAGGCGAATGCAGGAAGCCACCGGTTTTTTGCATTGCCACTGAATATCTCTCGGCAGGCTCTTTAAGAGCATACCTGCACAAGCTTGAGCACAAATCTGTCCCCTTGCAGAAACTGGTTGCAATGGCTTTGGATATCGCAAAGGGAATGGAATATGTTCATTCCCAAGGCATAATCCATAAGGATCTCAAACCAGAGAATATCCTCATCAGCCAGGATTTTAAGCTCAAAATTGCCGATTTTGGAATAGCTTGTGAGGAGGGGCACTGCGATCTTCTGTGTGATGATCCAGGCACGTACCGTTGGATGGCTCCTGAAATGATCAAGCGTAAGCGCTGTGGTCGGAAGGTTGATGTGTATAGCTTTGGGCTCATTTTATGGGAGATGTTAACTGGATTTATCCCCTATGAGGACATGACTCCTATGCAAGCCGCTTTTGCTGTAGTTAACAAGGTAATAAAGTTCTTTCTGTTTTTTCCCTCGCAAATATGCTGTTTATCAAAATTTCCTTCCCATCCGTGAAAATTCCGGTTGAAGTGAAGAAACGGGCTCTTCTGTTTCATCACACCGATTATTAGTTCTCGTTAAAAGGCACTGCATATCACCTGGCTATTTAAACATTCCTTATTTCTCACTATCTCACAGAATATGAGACCGAAAATTCCTGGAGATTGCCCCCCTGCCATGAAAGCTTTGATTGAACAATGCTGGTCTATGCAGGCGAAAAAGAGGCCTGAGTTTTGGCAGATTGTGAAGGTTTTAGAGCAGTTTGAGTCTTCACTGGCTAGTTATGGAACACTGAATCTAGTACCAAATTTGAGATCTCAAGATGAGAAAAAGGGGCTTCTTCGGTGGATCAAAAAGCACGATTCCACCCATTCAAACGCTTCTTCCAAAGGCTAATCCTAAGGTCTCTTGATGCAATTTCTGTATGATCTGACGTTTGTAGTTTCTCCAGGTCCCGTTGTTGTAACTATAGAGTGCTGTGTGTCTCGATCCCTTTTTATTGTTCCCCGCTTCAATCCCGTGTGAATGTGAATGGCTAGGCCGTAGGCATGCACTAGAGTGGCATTTGTAAATTTTCTGACAAACGGTATAAGTTTTTGAGAACGACTGCAAACATCTAACCCAAATCTTGATTGAAATTCATTGAAATATGTATCCCCTCCAGTTTTTGATTATGCTAAGTTGTGCTTCTATAACAATACATTTTTTGTGTGAAGTTATGTTTCCAGCTTTCTGGGCAAAAAGTATCAGGAATTTCTCGAGCATTACAGAGGCAGAAACTGACAGATCGAGGCTGTTGCTGTTGCTGTCGCTTCATTCCTTGTAAGTATGCTCTCAGCTCTTTACTGTCTCGTTTCTTCTGAAACAATTACAACCGCCAAAAATATAAACAGGAATAAGATGGATAGACATATCAAAATGAATGGTGACAGCACTATAGTTTAGCGTTTAAAGTAGGGTAAATGGCAAAAATCGAAGCGAGTTTTTGAGAAATGACTGCATGATTGAGCTCGAGATGTTGAATATCATCCTAATTGAATTGAAATGAACTGAGGTTATAGTACTTAATGTTCGGTGGCTAGCCTCGTTGTATCTTATTATGCTTGCTTTTATAGTTTATCGATACGTTAATCGATATGTTACATGACACCGCTTTCTGACTTTAATCTTTCAGGCAATCCTGTTATCTGCAGAGATCTTATGTAGAAATCACAGGTGCGGGCGAAGAAACGCATCAGAGTGCAGAAATTCGCCTTTCGGTTTCCTTGACATTACACACAGGTCTGTCTGTGAGCCTAACCAAAACTGAGAATGTCTTTCACCAACATGGCATGAGTTTCATTTGTGCATTCTTTGCTTTACTGCATCTGCTAAAGTGAGTGAAAACTGCAAATGTCTGCTTGAGGACAGTGGTGGATATGGCAGTCTTGCCACTGTCACTCTCCATGTGATTGGATACTCTCCTGAAGAAAATCTTTACACGATTCTTCATCGGCTCCACATGAGATTCTGAAGTGGTATTTTAGTTGGGGTCAAGCCTCTACTCAGGAGCTAGCTTTGGTGGTGGAGTTAGGGTTTTAACTGACTTGAGTGCCATATCATTTAATTTGGTGCTCTTGTTGAGTTGTTGAGAGACTGGTGCATGGTGGGAAAGGACGACTATCCGGTGCTTGATAAGGTTCAACAGGAACTGAGAAAAAGTCCAAAGTGAAAGCTTTTCAGAGTGAAGTCGTCCGCTTGTCCGTGCCGGCCTAGAGGAGGGGGTGACCTAGGAAAGGGCTACTTGGTGCTCGAGTGAAGCCATCCAAAGAGAAAAAGGGTTACTTGGTGCTGAGAAGAGTCCAGAATGTGAGTCATTTAGAGTAAGCCATCGCAGATGTCGGCTTCTCAACGGGTGAACAATGATACAATCCTACATCATATCGGTGAAGTTAGGGTCTTGGTTTGAGTGCCGTATCAATAAAAAGATGGAATTTCGCCACATAGAGCAAACATTCTGGCCAAAGCACGATAGCATCTACCGGTTTTTATGCATATATATATATATATATTCTTTCATCAGTCATGGGGAAAAAAGCAGTCATCTAAATAAAGCTCTCAGCCCTTGCTGCATATATTCTCTTCATGAACACAGGAAGGTAGGCAAAGAAGCTGTCATCTCAGTCTTTAGCAGGCTAGCTACTCTCTTTAGATTTTTGAGTGTATGTGTTTTAATGTTTTGGGGGTGGGGTTGAGTGTGTTTCCTTTTTCGGATTGGTGACGTGTTGTTTTTAAAACCACAATTAGAAAGAGAATTCGGATTATTGTATTAACGTCTTAATTGCTCAGTAAATTATATTGAAGATCGAGTATATATATATCTCCTTCAATTCTAACTGTTGTATTATATTATATGTTCCGAAAAAATGAAAAGAGTAGAAAGGCAATATGGGATTGGCAACGTGGTAGGGTTAAGACCACAACTAAAAAGGTACTTTTAAATTTTTTAATCTTAAATTATCATGGGTTTAATATTTTATTATTTCCAAATATATGGGTATTTTGAGTTTGGCTGGCATATCATATTGTCCCTTTGTCTCTGATCTATCACCCATACTCACTTGTTAGTGGATGTAATCTAGCTTTGGAGTAAGGCGTGATTTCTCACCTTCAAATTAAAGGTGAAATCCCTCCTTTCTAAGATCCTCAGCTCATATTTTGGTTTGACAAGATTATGAAAATGTAAATATAATCACGATGATTTAATAATCTTTTAAATGAGAGGAACTCACCGCATTCAATAAATTAAAACTCCCACATTGCGACTAGTAAGATAGGGTTTCTAAACACACACAACATAATTGCATTATCTTTTATGCACCGTACCAATAATAATAATAATCTTGTACAAGTAATTATGAAATTGTCAATTGTTGGGGTGCATGAGAGCCCGTGTAGTTGTGGCTAGCGACAAAACTTCTGACATACAGCTGCGATATGATGAGAAACGTCGAATTTAGGGTTTTTGTCTATGTATATCAAATTGCACAAAAGTCTTACCGGCCTCTAGGCTCTAGGGTTTCTATATTTCAACATATATATATATATGCATCGTATATATCGTCAAAGTGGAACCAACCTCGTATTAAAGATACTAAAGAGAAAAGAAAAAACAACCAATTATTGACACCATACATGCTGAAAGCTAAGCTGTCTTAATGAGAATGAAAACCAAGTATCCTTTGACAAATGACAATACATATCATTTTATCCTAGATTTCATGTCTGATCTGTCTGTCAAAGAATGTGGAGCAGCAGGAGATGATGATGACTAGCTACATATGCTGCACACTTTCACACACCAAACATGAACTTGGATTTTTGCATGGCAGTTGCCTTCAACTTGTCATCTTCTGTTGAGTGAAGAGCATATAATAATTAAAGCTATGGCTAGTATGAACTAGAAGACCAATAACAACACAAAGTGAAGGCTCAATAAGATATATATAGCATCTACCAAATATCTTGTTTTGGTCCCCACCCCTAGCTTGGCTTCACACACATCCAAGAAAAAGATTTTTTTTCCTGGTGACGAGAGAAACATGTACCCACTATCCGAATGTGTGTATTGGATAAATCTTGCCTTATGGCCCTGGTCAGTAAAAAACCACAAGGAGCTAAACTAGACTAGGCTGCTCCCCATTAGTACGGGAACTTGGAACCTTATTAGGAACAAATGAGAATACTTCCTTAGGTGAGAGCGTGCGAATTAACAAGCATGAGTGCGCACGTACAATCTACCCACAGTGTTGGATCTCAGCATTGCACTATGCTTACTTCTTAGTGAGTCACCAATCCTGTGACTGCTGTAAGTCAAACACGCTTAACCATTAGGGTTCTTTGGCTATCTGGTTGCCATATCCTACTTAAGATCAATACGTGGACATTAGCTATTTAACCACATCCTTCTATGGTAAGCCACGTTTCGAATTGAGCAGGGTTAAACTCGAACGATCCAACCAACGCTCAACACCTAGGCATGCTTGGATGACAGTAGTGGAGGCGGCCTTGGAGTAGATTGTGTGCACTCATGTAACAGTTTGCATGCACTTATGCTTATTCACACGTTCTCACTTAAGTGTTCTTAACTTCTTATCTTCTGGTTGCCAAGTGAACAGTATGACCAATTTGATTGGGTTGTCCCAAAGAATGTGTATATTAATCCAAGAGATGATGTGCTGCATGTGTTTCACTGTGGAAAAGGGGATAAAGTCATCCTCAAAGCCCTATCCTCACACCCCAAAGTGGAGAGGTATGTGGAGTCCCTTTCAAGTTATAGATAAAACACAAAGTTACTTTATTCATATTTCCTTGTTTTTGCTTTTAGTAAATAGGCCCCATGTGGGATTTAATTTGCTGTTTTGTCTTGCTTGGGGTTCTGTGATAGACTAAAGGACATATTAGGGAGTTGGTACTTAAGGGTGATGAAAGCAATTAGAGATGCCATAGGAAGGATTATTGGTGATTGAATTGAACCTATAATTTTTATTTTTATTTTTGTCTAACATTATAGTGTAGGGCTACATTAATTACTTGACTGAAAGGTTATCAATAGTACGTCTTGTCTTAACGCTATAGGTCTACGTTAATTACTTGACTAAAAGGTCATCGATAGTCTTGTCCTAACATTATAGGTCTACGTTATTTTTAACTGCAAGGGCATCAATAGATTTATTTGAGGTTATTAATTAAACAAGTTCTGATTCACTGAAAGTGTGAACAAGCTAAGTTTAATCATGTCCGCATGGATCGCTCAACTGGTTACAAATGTGAAGTTTGGGAGCAAAGCTAAGTTTAATCCTTGAAAATGGTGCAAGAAAATTGACTTGAATCTTATACGAGTATTAGCCCTAGATTGAGCTAATCAACTTGGATTTCCCTTCATCCTATTATTTATTATATTTAGAGTTTATTATATTAAAAAAATTCTCTTAACAACTATTATTCAACTCTTAAAATTCAATTTTGAGACTTTATTTAAAAGGATCAAACTCTTTTCACTTCCATAACGCATCCGCTAATAAATGGTTAATTCACCACATTAAGGCAATACCTAATTAAGCTTATAAATAGGATTCTTTGCATAGTGAAAATTGATTAGATCTAAAATGTAGGTAACATATCTTTACACACACATGGAGGCATACAATAGTCCAAACTTTTTTCTTCTTTAGCCTTTAGGCAATCAATGGTTTATTGACAAATGGCAATAATTGTGCTTTTTGCTGCATTGGAGCTAGGCTTGTACTGGCTAGAGGAATGTATAAACCTATAAATATAATGCATAATTAAAATTCATTTTTTTTCTTTTTCTAACCTAGGTATCTCAATTTTGTGATACCAATTCCTGTATAAATCAAACCCTGATAATTCAATCGCAGAGTAGAGTTTCACATAATATGGTGAACTCTTTGTAGACATTAGACATTAGTCTTCCCACTAATAAATCGTTGAGTCACCACGATTTACCATTTCACTATCTTGTCAGAACGAGAGAATTTTGTTTTTTGTGGGTAAGATAAATCGAGCATATCTAGCTTCAAGACCCTGTACGAAAATGTGCATTTATGAGCCCAAAGAACATATACCATGTCGTGTAATCAAGTTCTAAATGCAGCTTCTCAACCATTAAATCATCTCTTTGGAGACATGCGTGAAAATTCTCAATAACCATTTTTTTTCCCAGAAAACTCACAAAACTACCCAAAAACATTTCATAATTTTTTTTCATAATATATGTATTTTTTAAATATGAAAATATACACAAGCATGCATATTCATATGTTTTATATTTGTAAGGTTTTTTTTTTTTTTCATATATGTAGCCTTATAATGACTTTTGAAAGCGACGGAGAAGAAGACAATGAAACTTCTGTTGTCGCATGCATTTTGGTAATTATTAATCGTTCAACTAAACATGTTATCGCTGATTTTTGACCAAATAATTGAAATAAATGTTTTTTTATTAATTTTAAATTTGTCTTTTATTGAATATATTTTAGGATTATATTTCATGTACCCAAGCCACTCGCACTTAGAAAAGTGAAAGGGGACATGAAGAAATGGTGTGATGCAATATAGGCACATCATCAAAGATGACGTGACATAGCTTAGGGGTATCATACATACATATACATATATATATATATATATATATATATATATAGAATAAGGATCAAATGAGGACCTATAGTTAGGTGAGGACTTGTGGACTAATCTGAGCCTTATATTTAATTAATCCAATGGTTGTGGTTTTATTCTGTTTTTAATTTTAAAAAAAAATTATATGCACGCGTGTTTGCATTCTTCAGGCTGATGAGGGTTGTTTCGGTCATTTGCTATTATTAATTATTTTAAAGTTCTTAGTTTTAAAACACATTGCCCGGCGTTGGTCTTCTCCCAAGCGGAAAATTCCCATCTTCGCGGCTGACCTTGATTCCTCACCGTTCTCAGACCGGCGGACTCCTCTTCCACTGGATTCTTTGCGGCGTCTCTTGATTTCGTCTGAATGGCTGGCGACGGCAAGTCTCGACCGAATGCACGCTGACGGGAGAAACTGCCTGCGACCGAAGATACACCATTTGTCCCCCTTTCGTGTTCTTTATAGGGTTTGGTGCCTTGCTTATTTGTGGATGATTTTGTTGCATTCAGTGTATTTACTCTGTTTTGTGGTAATGGATTCGCACACTTGTTCAATTTGTGTAATTTTTTCCCCTCTCTATGCCCTAGTCGTATGTTCATTCACTCGGAGGCCTATGTCTGTTGATGTTCCTACTACTATTACACTCTATCAATGCAATATTATTGGGTTTTGTTTTTGGGTGGTTGTAGAGTTAATTTGTCTTCCAAAATGCCACTGGTCGGTTGGTGTGATGGCATAGGGCCTTTTGTTGCCATTTCACTTGAATAAATGTCATGTTCCAATGTGGTTTACTTCAGATTTTGTTAAAAAATTCTTGAGAATTAGCAGCAAATAAAAATAGGTAAATTTCGGGAATAGTATGCAGTACTGTATTTGTATTTTCCCCTAGAATGGTTTTTGAGCTTGAAGGTGTGGGTGGTTTTGTGATCGCCTCCATGAAGACTATGATATAACTCTACACCAGTCTTGGGCAATCATTGACATGGCAACGTTTGACTTTGTTTCAATTTTAGTATTGGGTTATATGATTTTTGTTTGATGTTGTTGACTATATTTTTATGTTATAGTTTCTTTTCCCTCTGTGTGATCGTGGACACTATTACATTATAAATGTGGACTTGAAGAAGATGAAGATAGAAATCATAGATAATTGCCATATTCCGGGTACTAACCAGTCTAGATATGGCAACGCTCTTGCGGACTTGGTAAGGACACGAATATCTTGTAATATTCATGTTGATTTCAATTTTTTGTGCGTGTTTGGGGTTCTTTTTTGTTCCGTGTATGGCTTGTCATGGGGGTGTTGTGCAATGTGGTGATATTTGTTGTGCATGAGGGTTGGGTAAGCTGTGCATTTCGGTGTATGTAGTGGTGCATTCAATGGTGGCAGATCGGTGTTACTATCCTGATTTGCTAGTCCTTAAAGTTCGTTCAGGTGTTTAACTAGTGTTTTCTTTGTGAACATTGTAGCGAGGGTTCCTTGCTTCATTTTTGTGGGTGTTAGTCTTCATGGGCAGTCGGATCGGTTGAGATGTCTGATACCGAAGTGTATGCAAATGTCTTGGAGGGACGAAACTATCTTGGAGGACAGTGGCATTTATACTATGTGCCACATGGAATGGCATTTGGGTCAGGGCGTTTCAAGGTGGGAGTATGGTATAGTCAAAGGTGACAGGCACATACTTAATGATTTGCGTAAGAAGTTCATGCACAATATCTTGGTGTCCAACATCAATAGTCACAAGCATTTTGTAATTCAACGGGCGTTGGAGTATGATCGCAATGTGTTTGGTCATGCTAGTTAGCATACATGAAATAGTTATCTTTTTTTTTTGGGTTTTTTTTATGATCTTTAGTAAGGTGTTGGTTTTTGACTTGTATAGTGCACTGCTGGTCTTTTTGGCCTTACGTAGTTATGGTGTGGCGTTTTTTGTATTAGAAGGGGTTCACTTTAGGCACAGGATAAGGGTGTGTGGCAGGGTACAATTCACGAAGTAAATATAGTTCATAGTTATGTTTCATTTACCTGTTTTGATATTTTTTTTAAGGAAAGAAAGAATTTTGTTATAATTACACGTTAATCATATTTTATGTGGAGATTCTAAGCCCAGGTACATACTTAAATGCCGTCGTTGGAATTTCAACTTTCTTTTTAAATTCCAATTCGTTGAACTCTATTAAAGCCTATCTTTATGCAATGAGAGATGTTTGTATATTGGGTGTTGGTACATTTAGAAATATGGGGGGGGGGGGGGGGGGTTGATATGCACAGCATGTCCTACTGGCTACTGCATTGCACACCAATGTTAGGAGGGTTGCACTGGATGTGGTCGAGCGTTGCACAGTTAGTCATGTTTTTAAATGTTGATTTGTGGGGTATTTTCTTTTGACTCATATTGGGGCGTTTCAATCAGCTAGGTCAACTCCTCCCCAAAAGCAACCGTTACAAATATTCAAATTAAATAGCAGGTATCTCCATAAGCAACCATTACAAATATTCAAATTAAATAGCATGTACGTCTATTATATAGGCAAGATTTTCAAGGTTTTTTTGAAATAATTAAGGTGAGTGCCATTTGAGGAGCTTAGTTTCCAAGGTTGCGTACTCATTTAACATTTGGCAACGACGTTCTCGCTTTGCTCCCTCTTCTAATTTTATTGCTATTTCCCTTTTGCCCTTTATCCTTTTGCCACTACCCTTGTTTTTTGCCACAACGGGTGGTTTGATGCCCACATATGTTGATGTTATTGTCCCGCATAGCTCCTCAATGATTTATGTAATCATCCATTATAAAAATCTAACTTTGTATTGTTTAGAAATAAATGGGAGCAACAGTGCTGGTGAATTATTGATATGATTATGACATTTTGAAGAAGGATAGTCCTAGCTAGCCTGTAGGTCACTTCAAACAATAAGATTATTTCATATCTTAAAAATAAGAATAACTTCATAATCGATAATTAAAAATCTTGGTCAGTTTGATTTGTCGTTTTTGGTTATGAGATCGAATAGTTTTTGGTTCATTATCCTTAGTCGGTGGGTCTTACAGTGGGTGGTGATAGCCCTGATGTCTGTGTTAACCCATCTTTGGAGTTTGTGGGCAAGATATATCTTCTCAATGCCCAGTCCGCTATGTGCATTTGCACACCATGATATTGAGTAATGCACTAAATCTAGAACTGTGGTGCACAATTGGTGAGCCCTCGTCTTCGTTAATTATGTTCTCAAATGACGCACGACAATTACAAATCAGTCAGAAATTGCAAATTGTTACATTTATTAGGTTTTCAACACATTTTGGAAGGAGAGTTCACCTCTGATTCAATGTGCTTGTTCGTGGGTCGCGAGGAGAGAGGGGAGAATTAAACCGGTATACTATGCTTATTGTGGCTGGTGTTTTTTACATATAACATTTTAGCTTTATAATCATCTATGACAAAACCATTCCAAAAGCAGACATTACAAAGTTTAATAATAAAATCATTGTTGCCAAAACCATTCCACAAGTAGGCATTCAAGAGGGTTTGGGAAAAAAGCGAAGTATCCATAACCATTACGAAAGCAAACATTCCAATTTTTGTACTCATTTCACATTTGGGAAATTACGACTGTCATGCCATTCTAACTGTTTACATTTGAGGCATACACGTTTTGGCTTTGATTCGGCTAGTTTCACAATTTTTGTGTAGTCATTGAATCCGAAGCGCATTGGTGTGATAAGTTGCTGAACATGGTGCAATCCATCCCATTGGAACCATCGCCGTTGAATTTATCTTCACCTGCATTTTTTGTAGGGTTATATCAAAATACTCTATAGTATTCATATTTAAAAGTGCATAAACCCTTAGTGTGATGGCCCATGAGGTATGTCTATGTTTAAAACTGGGTTTTCGTGGTTTTAGATAGTATGGTCGTTTCTCCCCAGGTCTCGACGAGTGTTACACATTATCAACTTCTGTGTTGCATTTTATCACCTCTAACGGTGCACAATACTAATAATGGCGTTGCACACTCGCAGCTGCATGGTTTGCAAAAGACTAGACAGTCAAATTATTTCTAATTAAACGGGGTCTCAGAAAGTATTAGCCAGCACAGCAATCCTATGGCTAAGATGCATGTATGTATTACAATGTTGCACATCATCAATTTAGGCATTGCACTGTCATAGCCATGTGGTGTACAAAAACCCTAGACATTGTTCTTGCTTATGATTTTAGCCCATTTGGTATGGGAATGCGCATGAACACCCTCTGCGTATGTATTATTCCTTTCATGTATTTTATCTAATCTTAAGCCCCCCCCCCCCCCCCCTCATGTGATTATCAGGACAAGCAATGTACGCATTCAGTTGCGGACGAACCCTTCGTAGTCGTAATTCTATTGAATTTATGATTGAAGAAAACATACCTGTTTGCATCGTATTGCCTGGCCTTGGACGTTGCCAAAATTGCAGAGTCGAATACCAGGGAGCCTTCGCGTGGTGGTCGTCCGTGGATTACGTTGCAGAACTGTCCAGGTGTTTATAAATTATCTATTTAAATGGGGGAGTTAATCCCATGCAGATGGGATTTAGTAGAGTTGACAGTAATGCCCTTGTGACATAAGTTATCAATTAGCGCCTTTTATTATAAGTGATAATCATAGCCTTTAGATCGAAACAAATGGATGCTTTGGATTAGTCCTCATGTCCTCACCTAAGGCTAGGTCCTCACTTGATCCGGACCCTATATATATATATATATATATATATATATATATATATATATATATATATATATTAGAGTTCAAGTGTGGCCGCGTCTTAACGTGTGAACAGTGCGGCCTCACCACTATGTATACAGATATACACCATTCAGTGTTAGAAAATGCACCACACAAATTAAATATGCACCGTTAGGTATGCATCACCAAAAACACACCACTAAGTATGGAAATATACACCACACAGTGTTTGGAAATGCACAATTAGGGGCAGGGGAGTTATGATGCATTATTTTGGGTGTGTGGTGTGTTTTTTGGTGTTTTTGTATTTTTTCATGTGGTGCGTTTTCTAACATTGAGTGATGCATTTTATAACATTGAGTGGTGTGAACCGCACCGACTGCGTGGGAAGGCGCGGCCACATTTGAGCAGATATATATATATATATATATATATATATATATATATATATATATATATATATATATATATATAGTCTTAGTGATTATATGAGAACCACTCCCCCGTAAGAATATAAAAATCAATTTGATGCATTAAAAAGACAGATCTATGAATGATATTAATTTGGAGAATTAAAAATGGTCGTATGCATATGGAGCGTTATGATTTGTGCATATTAAACGTGTGATGTGTGTACATATCTTATGTTGCCAATAAAGAATTATAAGAATGTAAATCAATTTAGATTACCAATAATTGACAGACAAAGGAATTACTTTTATTTTTAAGGAATAAGGTCCAAATTAGCCACTAAACGTAACATGAAAGTGCAATTTGGCCACTGAACGAAAAAAAAGTGCAATTAGGCCACTGAACACTTCAAATACATGCAATTTCACCTGATAGCAGGTTACCTTCCATTTCATCAGGTTGCCTGCTTAATTGGATGGTGAGTTGGCATTTTAAAATAATTTAATAATAATAAATTATATATATATATAAATAAATAATAAAAAAATTAAAAAATTAAAACAAAAAAACACACAAACCCACGGCCCTACAGATGAAGTATTCCATTTTGTTGATGGAAAACTGCGTCGACTGCAGGCCAGCCGAGAGTTGAGATAAGCTAGTTTGATGGGAAAAATGAAAATATAATGAACCCTCAATTTGACTTCAATTGATATAGTGTATGTTAATTGTGATTGGTGGCTCAAATTCAATTAGTAATAGCCTTGGCGCCCACGAATTGGAATAGGATTCTAGTGTATTTGAGTTTTTTTTTTTTAATTTTTGAATTTTTAATTTTTATTTTTAAGTTTATTATTAAAAATTATTTTAAAATGCCAACTCACTATCCAAGTAAGCAGACAACCTGATAAAATGGGAGGTAACCTGTTATCAGGTGAAATTGCATGTATTTGAAGTGTTCAGTGGCCTAATTGCACTTTTTTTTCGTTCAGTGGCCAAATTGCACTTTCATGTTACGTTCAGTGACTAATTTAGACCTTATTCCTATTTTTAATTGCCCAGATGATAATATTATTTAATTCATGAATTTTAAAAATCGACAAGTTGGGGTCCATTTCCATGAAAATCGAATGTGATTAGAAAATATAAAAGCAATGAAGTATTCTTTAGACGCAATATAGGCAACGTAAGTGGATTCCAGAAGAGTGACGTCAAATATATTACTCCAAAATAATAAATGGAATAAATTTTCAAAATTGCAGGCAGGTATATATGAATATGTGTTTTCACACACATATGTACATCTAGATACATATAATTACAAATACAAATCTAATAAGAACCAATAAATTAGATCCCTAACGAGAATTAAAAAATGTTAGTGTAATTGTTTGTTGAAATGAATAGTTCATATTATTTTAACAATTCATTTCTGGCAAAAGAGGCATGGATCACGTCATTAATAGGGTTTTGTGTTGCAAAAATTGTGCTTACTGTACTATCTAAGCTAGTGAGTGTGCTTCCCCCTAAAATTGTTAATTCATCCGTTAATCAAACATTTCTGCCACAGGTCATAGTTATGCATTCTTAAAATATTTACTTTTGTGAAAAATTTGATAATCTTGCATTGATATATGCTAGGATACTAAATGATACTTTGATAAATTTTGAAATACTAATTTTAAAATACACATTGATAATCAGACTATTAGCGCAATACGTGTGGTAACTAGTAGTTGTCATAACAAATTTGTTATTTTTGATACAACCTCAGTTGAGTTAGTCATATAGTTGGGTTGATAACTACAAAATTTTAAGTCAACTTTTAATGAGAATCGTCTATTGTCTTTCTTGGTTTGAGTTAGTCAGCTAGAACAACATAAGCTGATTTGACTAGTGTCACAAAGAAGATAGATAGAGACAACCTAGATTGGTCCACCTAAGACTGCAAAGTGAACTTTATTTACAATACATATATAGCGACTGTGACATCCCACCATAAACAAAAAATTGTTGCACAATAAACATCTCAAAGTGAGGGGGCTCTTTGATTGTGCGCAATGAACAAAAGTCTAGTCTTTGTGTTCAGTTGAGTTACCATGATTTACATCATCCTATAAGCTTTGTCGGGTCGGGTCGTAGCGTAGGGATTATTGGGTTGGAGATTCAACTTTTTGGAGAAGGAGAAGAATTGTTGCACAATATTATTAGGAAACGTAGCAGAAGTGTACCACGTGATTTGCCTTGGACGAGTGTCTTTCAGTTCTTGTCAATTGCACTTATCATAAATTAACGTTTTATGTCTTTCAATCTTAAAAGCTTTTAACTTTGTTTAATATATTACCATTAACACCACTTTTAATGATTTCTTCTTCTTTTTTTCTTAATTTTTTTTATTGTATCAATCTTAACTTTTTCAAATTAATTAAATTCAATCCGAAATGTATGTTTTCATAGGAAGAAGTTTGAGGTTAGCCTAGAAGATGAGTCCAATATTTTACTATTTTTATTGTTACGTTATCGAGACATACCGTTGTTAGTTGTTATGCAAGTGATAGTAAATAAATTTGTACAATTCTATTACTTAAATCTTTTTTTTTTAGGTGATGAAGAATTAAAGTCTTTGCTATCTTTTGGTACCAGAATAATATTACATTCAATCAGTAACCTCGGCTCTTTCGAGGCTACTAACTAGCTATATATAAATTTTGATCTAGTGGTGAACGTTTGGTCTCAACAATTGATATGAAGACAGTTAGTGTGATGGTAAATATTTAATCTTCGATCATATTTGGTCAATTTTTAAAAAAGTCACAAAAAAAGTGTTGGATTAATAGTTAATTGATGAAAAATAAAAATGTGAATACATGAGTAGTAGGTAGGGAGGAAAAAAATTGGAGGGTGGTTACCTATGTGAACTATTATATGTATATGTTGTTTTTGGTATGATTAAATGTATGTTAACCACTATATCAAAAGTTATATATAAATGCAAAGTATCATGTTTTGAATGTAAAAGTCAACGTGATATTGTATTTGGTAATTAACTCAAATTTCCGTCCAACAATTCTGATAAATTAGTAATAAAATGTTCTCATAATTTATATATATATTTTTTCAATTAAAATTCAATTAGATTCTAACTAGATATAGCTATATATATCCCCAATATATCTTCAATTAAAATTCAATTAGATTTTAGCTAGATATACACCTAATTCCAGAAACCTCTCGTGTCCGTCGATACAATTAGTTTTAATAAACATTCGATCTCTTGTTATAAACACAATAGATTACTATTATACTCAATAACTTGAAACCAAAAAAAAAAAGAAAAAACAAAAGTAGAACCAATACAATAAAAAGGCAATCATATTTGTTGACCATATAATATATAAATATAAATGCACAATCCAACTATCAGCTTAGACTTTTGTTGATGAAACACATGTTTAAATTTGGTATCAAAGTTAACCTCATGCCAAATATCATAAGTTCGAATATGATTTACGTGTTGCTTGGAACTCATAATAAATAATTGGATATAAACACAAATATGGAGCATCACACATGCTTCAATTATATCCATTCTCGGAGTTCATATGATAACACCCCTTTCTTAAAAAAAAAAAAAGAAAAAAAGAAAAAAAAAGTGTTAGGACCTTCCATTTATGTTAATCTTGTTGATGATTTTTTTTTTTAAATTTAGTTTGATCTTTTTTTTGAATATTTTAAAAATGATTACCATATAGTTAATTCTGAATTAGTGATGATAAAATAATTGAATCATGTGCTCCATCTCAACTAAAAGCCTAAGCTGATAGTTGGACTGCACATTTATGTTTATATTATATTTATGCTCACAAAAATCACACAACCATTGATTTGTAAATAAAGATAAAAAGTTAGGATAAGTCATCACTTTTTATAGCAATATATGTTCTCACATGAATCCATATACATACATACATATATGAAAGCTTAAGGTGCGTATTTTCAAAGTTTAAGGTGCGTCATTCTAAAGTTTAAGATGCATATTTTCAAAGCTTAATGAGCGTCATTTGAACATTTAAGGTGTGTAATTTTAACATTTAAGGTGCGTTAGTTATACACTTAATTAAGGTGCATAAGTTCTACACTTAGGTGCGTTTTTGTAACACTTAATGTGCGCCATTTTTTACACTGAATGTGCGTCATTTTAACGCTTAAGGTGCACCATTTTAACACTTAAGGTGCGTCATTTTAACACTTAAGGTGCGTCATTCTAACACTTAAAGTGCGTCATTTTTACACTTAGTTTTTGCCTTCTAGGACGCACTTTTATTTATGTACTCCGTATTTATTTTTAAATTTTTATTAATTTGAACGGTTGATCTAGATTTGATCAACGGTTCATATCTCACCGCATGTTTCACCTGGAAGTCTATTTGCACTACATCTCATCCATATATATATATATATATATATATATATATATATATATATATATATATATATATATATATATATATATATATATATATATATATATATATATATATATATATATATATATATATATATATATATATATATATAGGATGAGATGTAGTGCAAATAGACTTTCCAGGTGAAACATGCGGTGAGATATGAACCGTTGATCAAATCTAGATCAACCGTTCAAATTAATAAAATTTAAAAATAAATACGAGTACATAAATAAAAGTGCGTCCTAGAAGGCAAAAACTAAGTGTAAAAAATGACGCACTTTAAGTGAATGACGCACCTTAAGTGAATGACGCACCTTAAGTGTTAAAATGGTGAAAAATGCACGCACGGATGAGATGTAGTGCAAATAGACTTTCCAGGTGAAACATGCGGTGAGATATGAACCGTTGATCAAATCTAGATCAACCGTTCAAATTAATAAAATTTAAAAATAAATACGAGTACATAAATAAAAGTGCGTCCTAGAAGGCAAAAACTAAGTGTAAAAAATGACGCACTTTAAGTGAATGACGCACCTTAAGTGAATGACGCACCTTAAGTGTTAAAATGGTGAAAAATGCACGCACGGATGAGATGTAGTGCAAATAGACTTTCCAGGTGAAACATGCGGTGAGATATGAACCGTTGATCAAATCTAGATCAACCGTTCAAATTAATAAAATTTAAAAATAAATACGAGTACATAAATAAAAGTGCGTCCTAGAAGGCAAAAACTAAGTGTAAAAAATGACGCACTTTAAGTGAATGACGCACCTTAAGTGAATGACGCACCTTAAGTGTTAAAATGGTGAAAAATGCACGCAC
>NC_044916.1:3784094-3824117 GCF_003576645.1 Ipomoea triloba
TATATATATATATATATATATATATATATATATATATATATATATATATATATATATATATATATATATATATATATATATATATATATATATATATATATATATATATATATATATATATATATATATATATATTCTCTAGAGATTTTCCAAGGAAATCATATCCTTTTTTGTGTCGTTTTCGTGAAAATGTGTTTGGATTCATGGTCATGTATCCCCCGCCGATTTTAGTACAGTGCACAAGTATAACTTTCCCATATCATCAGGTTAGAATTTTTTAAAAAAATGGTCAAAAATAGTCCCCAGTGGGCCCCCACCAAAACCCTACCATTCTCTCAAATCCAAACCCTTTTTCCACAACATTACAACTGATGCAATCATTTCACTTCACCTATTATTTTATTCTGATTCCACCTTCTTTTTCTTCTTTTTTTTTCAATTTTTTAATCATTAAAAATTTATATAGAAAAAGCTTCCTATAAGGGGTAGGTTTCACTCTATCTAGTTTAATTTGAACATACATATCCTCTTTGCTTCTCTAACCAGTTTGTGTTGAAATTTCTCCTCATTCTTCTTCTTCTTTAAGAGTATAAAAGATGGATGAGCAGAACAGAAACCCTAGCAGAGCTGACAGAAAGACAATTGAGAGGAACAGAAGAAATCAAATGAAAGCCCTCTACTCAACTCTCAACTCTCTTGTCCCTCATCAGCAATCCACTGTTAGTTTCTTTCTCCATTCCCGATCTCTCTGTGTTTACTTCAATTCTTCAGTTTTTGTACTTTTCGGGTGATTTCCTGACCATTCTCGGTTGTCTGTTTTCAAATTAGAGAAATGTACATGTAAATACATTTCCTATATATTTTCTTTGATTTGTATAGGTAAAATTGTAATTTATACCCTTTCATAATATGCTAACTATCCATGCCACTCCTGTATATTATTAGTGGTGTAAATGTTGCCCTGACCCTCTCGTAATGTAAATGTTGTCTCTTGCGTCGATACAGAAGGGCAATATATATAGCGTTTTAAAAATTGAGGGGCAACCTGCAAACCACTAATAATTCAGGAATGACATTGATAATTGACATATTATGGAGGAATATAAATTACAATTTTTTGAATTAGTATATCAACTACTGTAGTACATTCATCTCCTTCCTTCCTTTTTGAATGATAAGAGAAATTCACAGTCATTACCCAAAGGTGTGTAATGGTTAAATCCCACGTTCACTTTGTGACTTTAGTCACAAAGAACAACAAGGAGGTAAACCGGTCGGTCAGTCTAAGTTACTCGACCTAACCTGTTTAAACGCCAATAGACAGCTCGAGAAACTTTAAAGTAGTTACCAAGTCAACAATCTGATCAACTTAACAGGCTGCGGTCAAATGTTGTCACATGGTTTCATATGATCCATTAAAATGTATGCGTTTACTTCAATTCTCCGGTTTTGCCTGTTACCCGTTTTCAAAATACACCATTTCTCGAAAAAACATAGAGAAATTCTCCGATTAGTAAACCCAAAACATAATGTTTGTAGGAGATGATGTCTTTGCCGGATCAGCTGGATGAAGCGGTGAATTACATAAAGAAGTTGCAGATAAACTTGGAGAGGATGAAGGAGAAGAAGGAAAGCTTGATGAGATCAGGAGGAGGGGGAAGCAGCCATGATCAAAGCTCGAGCGTAGCTTCAAGGTCTAGCAATGGCGGCGGGATGGCGGTTGGGGGATTGAAACTGCCACATGTCGATATCCACCACGTTGATTCAGCTCTAGAGGTGGTTCTGATTACCGGCGTGGACTGTTCCCAGTCCATGTTTAATGATGTCCTTCGAATGCTCCACGAGGAAGGCGCCGACGTCATCAGTGCCAGCTTCTCATCTCTGGACAACATGGTTTTTCACACCATACATTCTCAGGTAATTAGCCCATTTTCAGCGTTTAAAACCAATTCGATTTGTTTCAACTAAAAGTATAAACTGATTGTTAGATGGTCATATTGTTATTATACTATGAACTATTGCCCACCTTATAAGGTTGACCATTCACATAAAATTCATTTTAATATATTGAATGTTCATTTTTTGGGTACTAATAAGCTACCAAATAATGAACATTTATTTATGGTTCATAGTATAATCCGCCCAAACATCTGTGACCATTCCATTTGGGTCAGGCTTTAATAGTGTACTTTGTCTTAATTAAATGACTAAATTGATTCTAAGCGACAAATTATGCTATGGACTCGGGTCCACTTTACAATGTGGATTTAAATTCATGTTCACAATTTTAAAAGTCTATGTTCACAGTTTTAGAACACTATGTTCACCATTTTAGATCTCAATATACAAAATTACATTACTCAATATTCACAATTTTTGAACTCTATATTCACAATTTGTTATATAGATTCAAAAATTGTATTATACTATTGAATATAGAGTTATGAAATTGTGAACATAAAGTTATGAAATTATGAACATAGAGTTTTGAATTTGTGAACATAGAGTTCCGAAATTGTGAACATAGAATTATGTAATTGTGAATATAGATTTCAAAAATTGTGAACATAGAGTTCATAAATTATGAACATAGAGTTATAAAATTATAAACATAGAGTTATAAAATTGTGAACATGGCAAGGTAGTGGACCCAGGTCCATGGCATAAGAACCGATTCTAAGCACATTGTGCTCAGTTGACACCTTTAATTTGTAGTTCTCCTTGAGGAAATGTCACAAGATTGAACCTCGATGGTGGACATTGACTGATATTAGACTATATGTGTGTGTGTTATGCTCAATCAATCACTTCAATTCTTCATCTTAGTCTAATAAACTGATAGTTGGACATGTTGTTCATCCTACCGAAACCCGCAAAAATGTGCAAGTAAACACATTTTAAAACTAATTAAAAGTCGAATAAACTGATAATTGGACTACACATGTTACCTTTTCGGTTTGGCTTTGGCTTTGATAATTTGTTCTATATCCCATACAATTTAAACTAGCTAATAGTTACATTACACATTTACTATTTATATATACATATTATGATAGACGACTTCAATTCTATGTTTTCAAGTTGAAGAAACCCGCCTGCTAAATGTGTTTCTTGTAGATAGTATTTATATATGAAAAGTCTCAAGTTTGAGTCTCATCTCAATCAAAGTTGACAGAATTATTGAACAAATATTATTGATAAAGTATAAAATGTTCTAAAAGAATGTGTTTCTTGTTTTTATTTCTCTCGTGAGTAAACAAACCCTTTATTCTATTTTGTTCTTATTTTTTGCGGGATAAATTGATCGAAAACGTGATTTTCTTGATTGTTTAATTTCATGTAGATTGAAAAGACTGGATCTGCATATAAAGCTCAAAGGATCTCAGAGAGACTTCATAGCTTTGTGAATGGTGCAAGCTAGCTATCTCTATCTATCTATATACTTAATCAAGTGAGGTCCATACCCCAAGTGAGAATGTGCGGATAAATCCAAACCATTGATCTAGTAGATCTAAAGGTTGAAAATAAACAAAAATTTGTAATATTTATAAAAATGACCATTTTTCATCCATCAAATCTTCCAGATCAATGGTTTAGATTTATCCACGAGTTCTCACCTCGAGAGTTTGTTCCCACATGATTAGGATTTTATATATATTTAGCTAAGTAATAAATATAATAAGTAGTTTTTTTTTTTTTTGAAAACAATATAATAAGTAGTTTTGGGTAATTCATTTTGTGCTTACATACATTACATTGTTGAAACATCATTGTACTTTAATTTGGTTTATAGTATACAATATAATATGGATGCATATATATGTTGTTCAACTGCATGTGTTTCTGTGTGTTCATATGGATTTTTCACTTCACTCCTGTACAAAGTTTGTCTTGATTTGATTGTTTTTTGTTTTGTAGCTTTAAATTGGTGGTTGAACAGGGTAGATGACTTGCATGCATGCATGCACATATAGAAATTGTACTGATTTTGAATACATGCAACGTTTTCATAGACTAATATATATATATATATCACCGGCCAGCTAGTCAAACATATTATTCAACAAATTAAACACACATAGACACGTATATATAATCAGATCCAAATGAGAAATTGAGAATAAAGGCTTTCTGTGAGAACTTGTAGAATAATATCATCCTCCATCTAGAATATTTAATGTTTAAAATAAAGGAAAAATGTGGATGGGGTGTCATGTTCGTTATTATGATGCATTCAGAAAAACTTGATAATGCATTTGTTTATAGGCGTGTGTGTGCGTGTGAGACATTGCACTGAAGATCTATATATAATAGTGATTTAAGTAACAAACACTTTTCAATGCACTGGAATAATAGTGTACTCAAGTGTGTGCATGTACTAATGATTATTGACGGAAGCATCATCAAGTATTTCTCAATGCCCTGCATTGCATCAACGCCTCCCCACCCCTCCCCTTTTTTTCTTTTTAAATTTTTTTTAAGAGTTGATAATTATAAAATATTTAATGGTTAATACTTTAATATTTAATACAATAATACATTAATATTTAATACTAAAATATTAAATATTAACCTAATTACCTCAGAGTCAGTAGTATTCAAAAAAACCTAATTACCTAAAGAACATCTATAAATCCTATAATTGATTAATTGTAAATTGTATACAAACGACGATGTTGGATTGGAGGATGAGTGAAATTAGTTTCGCCGAGGAAAAATGATTTAGGAATTAGACAATTAGCAAGGAGATTTTTTTAGCGTTTTTCACTCAAAACGATGTCTTTTTGAGCAAATAACCCCTTTAAAAAACGGCGCACAAAGTATATATATTCGCCCAGCTATGTGGCGCCTAGACGGCCTAGGCACTTGGTCGCGTAGAAAGCCAATTTCGACATTGATCGAGGCATTCAAGCGCTGCCTAGCGCCTAGGCGCGATTTTTGCAACATTGATCCTATGTGCAGTGTGTGTATAAAATTATTACAAGAAAAAAAAATTATATGGAACAAATAATTAAGAATATATATATATATGTTGACTTCATATGAGACAACCCCTTCCCGTGAGACAGTGCGACAACGTGAGTGCACAT
Organism: Ipomoea triloba; assembly: GCF_003576645.1. NCBI lineage: Eukaryota > Viridiplantae > Streptophyta > Magnoliopsida > Solanales > Convolvulaceae > Ipomoea > Ipomoea triloba. The sequence continues at coordinate 3,789,185 of NC_044916.1, forward strand.
AGTCTACCTTACGAATGCACACACCCTAAACTGTGTGCACTCATGTAGGCTACATGAGTGCACACACTTTAGGCTGTGTGCATCCGCGTAGTAAACTGTGTGCATTCACGTTGTCACACACTGTCTCACGGGAATGTGTTGTCTCATATGAAGTCAACATAATTTTTTGCCAAATTAAAAATATTTTGTGGGTGTACAAGAGAGAGATAGCATAATGTAGAAATTAACACTACATTTAATTTTTTTTTTGAGTACATGAGGATGATATCCGAGAATCAGTAACTGATCCTTACAATATTGTGTTCACCAAGGAGGCCAAGTTCGTCCTCACGTAAAATCTTGTGAATTTCTCTTGGGGGTTCGCTGAACCATCTGTGTTCTTCCAACTGCTTATGTCCCCCCTTAGCTAGCATATCTGCAGCCTTGTTTTGTTCCCTTGGGGCTTGAAGGAAAATGATTTCCCAGTTTCTTCTCTTCATCTCGCAGCACAACTCGACAATATTCCTGGCTGGTCCTTCATGTTTCGCCCCTCCATTGATCATATTGATGACCTTGGAGCAGTCTGTCTCTATCATATTAATTATAGCAATATTTTTTCATCTCCATTATGACTTTACCATCATTTACTTTTATTATATATTTTATTTAGAGTAACGCTAACGACCGTTTCAAAACCTCAGGTGCTGGTAAGGTCGGGACCGTGGTCGCCCGTCTCCGGTTTGCCGGCCGATAAGATCTCTGAGATTGACCAGCCAACTGGGAATTTTCGCTCTAATATTCTCCCTTTTACATGATTTTTTTAATTTTTTAATTGTGTAACTAACTTTCTTTTGAACTAATTAATGATGGTGGTAAATTCATAAACACTCAATAATTTTAAGTTATATCATGAGTAGAATATTAAGAACAAATTTTGGAGAGGAAAAATAACATTTTCCTATTTACTATATAAGATAAGATTTGTGAGAAAGAGAGAGAGATCAGGGAGTGTGTGCGCAAGGCATTTATATTTAGCAACTAACTTATGCCAAAAAATATAGTTACTTATGTGTACACTTTCAAACAATAGTTGTGAGTTTCCATTGTCATAAAAAAAAAAAAAAGATATAGTTAATTAATATGAAAGATTCTTTTTGTACACTTTTAAGAAATAAAAAATTACAATAAAGCCCTCGAGGCACAACTCAACTGATCAACTAATTCAAATTAAGTTTATAAACTTTGTTTTGCTAGCCGTGGTAGGATGCTGGGTTCAATTAATCCTACCAATGAAAAAACAAAGGAACTAAGGAAGTATGAATTTGACTTTGTTGTGGGCTTGTCGCATTAGTGTACACGCATTTTGAGATTTGTACGTCAATTGAGACACATTTCACATGTTATCTTCTCTACCAATCTCTAAAGCAGGAACTTATAATAAAATGATGGCAAAGCTAAATCTTTATTAATGGGGCCATATATTATGTAATAATAATATGAAGTAACGGAATACAAATCAATCTAGTACTCTGTATTTAGAAACGAAAATCTTCTTTCACGCATATGAAATCGTAAAAGAGCATCACATTTTCGTTTAAAAAGTATTATATATTTTATATATGACTATTTCACACAAGACCAACTTATCGTTTGATCTCTCTCACTGAAATGATGAAGATTTTAACTTTTAGCTCACAAGTTACTTAACTTTAATTTCTTTCTACGATCTCTTATCCCGCTGAAATGATGAGGATTAGCCTTTAGCTTACAATTTACTTAACTTTAATTTCTTTCTACGCTCTCCTTAATTTTCCTAATCTCAATTCTCTTCCACATATTTTTTTCCTCTTTTAGTAATTTTTTTGAAAACCCTCTTCTAGTAATTTAAATGTACCAAAATCTGCAAAAGTAAATTGGGACATATTAGACCCTACACCAACTTTTCATTGGATTTACCCAAATTTGCACAACTCACCTGTTTCAATGGGGTAGCCAATAATGGCTAAGCATGCATGTAGGTCCATTTGAGAATTTTGAGACACTTGAATTAGTTGAATTTTTATTTATTTTTTGGTAAAATCATTCATCCAACAAAAATACAGTTATTTTATCATATTAATCAAATCGAATTATATTTCAGTTTTAGGAAATAACTAATTAATCCTTATTAATTAATAAAATTTAAAATGAAATCAAATTTATTTATTATATTACATCAATATATGCTACAATGTTTACGGAGTTGATCTATTGAGGTAGAGTGTCGTCAAAATGGTTAATATAGAGTGTCGGGAGAACCCAGGTTCAATTCCCACAAGTGACGATTCCCCCTGAGCCAGCTCCTGTGCCTCCCGGAGCAAACGTGGGTGGACCCCGAACCGTTAAACAGACGGAGAGAAATACCCTGTAAATTTACCCAAAAAAAATAGAATTTTTTTTTTAATTTATTTTGGGTAAGAGAAACCTGTAATTATTATCCAAGAGTGTGTATTGAGAAAATTTCCTTTTATGTGTAACTCGGAGAATTAAACCGTATTAAAAAAAAAACTGAGTGTTCTAAATATAAACATATAATTGTAGTTGTATGAAAATTATGCTCCACTTCCTCGACTACTCCTTTTATGGTGAAAGAGAATGATTTTTGTTGTAATTGTAAAGAGAAATTAAAGTTGCATGTGGAAGGTACTCAAGTGTTCTAAAGAAAGGCATGTAGTTGATCATCCAAATCAACACATCTTAAGTATGTATTATATTCAAATGAATAACATAACAATTAAAATATTATTATAACTATTTTCTTAAGATGTTTGCTAGTAATTAAATTTTTGCCAGCTCGATCCAAATTCAACTCCTCGTTAGAGTTACTTAATGCCTTTTTGATTTGAGTTAATCAGTTATGAGAAATCTAAACTAATTTACCTCGTTGTGATACTTTGCGCGTTAAGGGTCATAAAGCGGACTTCACTCATAGCACATATTCAGGTAACCACTGAGGACTTTTTTTATAAATCAAAGTAATTAAAATTTTATTTAATCAAAATTTAATGGAATTATTGCATATTTGAAATTTAAAAAAATTGATACATGAAAAAGTAAAAATGATAACATAAATCTTATATTCATTGGTTGTATCTAGGTAAAATGCTAGAAACTTTGTAATCCATATTAATCGCTTTCATATGTGTCATTATTTTATTAGATTTTTGTAGTATCCCTCATACTCATCTTATGTCTCGATTCAATTAATGAAAATTGAGTCAATTTATTTACACTTTTTTTTAGTAATATTTACTTTAATGTTAGTATATAAAATTCATTGGCAACGAAATCTTAATCAAGTTGATCAAGTTATAATTGACTTTGTAATAACTATAATGTTACAAATTCGACTTTCAGTGGGAGCGAACTATCGACATACGAAAAAATTTTCATTTCTTAATTAATGCCACATCACATAAATATATAATAAATATTATGTAATAATTTTAGTAGGAAATAGGAAGTAGCAAGTAATTAATAACTATAATTTTTTAAAATGCAATTTATTCGAAAACACACAATGAAAGAGACAAGTGGATAGAAGGTTTTGTGGAAAGAGTAGATTATGGTGATGCATCCATGATTGAAGTTAGAGCGATTGTTAAAGGAATGGATTGAGCGTGGAAGAAGGGCCTCCGGGATGTCGAAATTCAATATGATGCTAAGAATGTCATCAATTGGATAACGACAGGAGTAACATTTAGAGGCTCGATTCAGGCAGCAAGAAAGTGACTTGACAAATGATGGAAAATTTCCATTCGTGCGATCTGTAAGGAACATAATAGAGTGGCTGAAGCGCTCTCTAACTTGGGTACACGCCAGCAGAATGAATGGACGATCCTAAGTACTTGCTCGCCATAGAGTGAGGAGGTCTTCTTCCATGATCTTGCGCGTGTCGTCTGCTGTCGCAGAGTTCGGGAAACGAACTAGCTTAGTTCTCCTCAAAGTTTCCCCTCCTTGTTTGATAAAAAAAAACCATTCAACATGTTGACTCGACATGAGAAAATCAAACACACCAATTAATGTAACTCAATATAACCATGAAGATCACAGTAGCAATCGTTATACCATGGATCAGGGTTCACACTGCACTATGGACCCTAGTTTATGTGTTATGATCTTTTGTGTCTTGCATTATGAAATTTTGTACCTTATAAGTATAAATTATGTACTTGGAACAAATTAGTAATTGTGTCTTATGTTGTGAAATTTTGTGTCTATGAACACAAATTATGTACCTAAATCAAATTTGAAAAATAAGTGAATATATAACATGTGTATGTGTCTTGTGTTATGAAATTTTGTACCTCGTATTTTTAATCTAGTTGGGTCATAATGATATACTATGTGTCTTATGTTGTAATTTTTGTGTTTTTGTGTTATGAAATTATTATATACATTACGTGTATGAATTATGTATCTCGTTGTTTCAATCCATGGTCTATAATGCTATGTGAATCTTGATCCATGCTATAAATAGCTGGGCTTGTATGCGTTTGGACTTTGGTCTTTGGAGGAGTAGTTTTGCCCATTTACAACAGATTAAACAATACTGGGCTCGAACTGGAACGGCCCATAGAAAATGGCGAAGTATACTCCGAATAGAATTATAGAAATCATTCAAATCAAGGCATTTAGGTGGCTAGGGTTTTATCTTCGTCTTCCTCACTCTCTCTGCGCTACAATCACGAAAAAAGGAAGAACAATCCGAAACGAAAACCCGAATCTGATCCGAATATGGTTGGCTTTGAAATCGGCGCAGTACCGTTCAACCCCGACGGATGGGGCCCACCGGATTCGAGCACCGGCGGATCGATCTCCGTTCCAAACCAGCCTTCCAATGTGCCGTTCGCCCCCTTCTCCCGCTCCGAGAGGATTGGGAGAATCGCCGATTGGACTCGGACTCTGCAGAACCCTGGCCGGCAGGGGACGAACTCGAAGCAGAGCCACGCCGACTCCGCGTTCGACTTCTCGACTGACGACTCCTTCGCTACGCTAGCCGCGGACGAGGATTCCTCCTTCCGCCTCGTCGATACGGCCGCGAAGTCTCACCACCACGGCCAGCACCGCCCCAAGTTCAACCCTAGGTGGCGATTCAATCCGCACCACCAGCGCTCACAGCTCCCTCAGCGCCGTGACGAGGAGGTGGAGGCTCGCAAGCGCGAGGCCGAGAAGGAACGAGCTCGCCGTGATAGGCTCTACAATCTCAACCGCTCCGGTATCAATGCTGGCCAGCGCCGCGAGTCTTCGGTGTTCAAGTCCTCCGTCGATATTCAGCCGGAATGGAACATGCTTGATCAGATCCCCTTCTCCACCTTCTCGAAGCTCTCCTTTTCTGTTCCGGAACCGGAAGATTTACTTATCTGCGGAGGCCTGGAGTTCTATGACCGCTCATTCGATCGAATTACTCCAAGGAGTGACCGCCGTCTTGAACGATTTAAGAACCGCAATTTCTTCAGGATAACCACCACTGATGACCCTGTTATACGCCGCTTAGCTAATGAGGATAAGGCCACTGTTTTTGCCACCGATACTATTCTATCGACCTTAATGTGCGCCCCTAGATCCGTTTATTCATGGGATATAGTGATTCAGAAGGTCGGAAACAAATTATTCTTTGATAAACGTGATGGATCGCAGCTGGACTTGCTTTCTGTTCACGAGACTTCCCAGGAACCCTTGCCTGATGTTAAGGAGGATATCAATTCAGCTTATTCATTGAGTGTGGAGGCAGCTTATATAAACCAAAATTTCTCCCAACAGGTGTTAGTAAGGGATGGGAATAAGCTCACATTTGAGGAGCCCAACCCATTTGCCACAGAGGGCGAGGAGGTAGCATCAGTGGCTTATAGGTATCGGAGGTGGAAATTGGATGATGATATGTATTTGGTGGCCCGGTGTGAGGTCCAGAGTGTGGTGGAAGTGAACAATCAGAGGTCATTCTTGACTGTGAATGCCCTGAATGAGTTTGATTCGAAGTATTCCGGAGTTGATTGGAGACAGAAGCTGGAGACTCAGAGGGGTGCCGTTTTAGCTACTGAGTTGAAGAACAATGCTAATAAATTAGCCAAATGGACTGCGCAAGCACTCTTGGCTAGTGCTGACATGATGAAATTGGGATATGTTTCCCGTGTTCATCCCAGGGATCACTTTAACCATGTAATATTGGCTGTGGTCGGGTATAAGCCGAGAGACTTTGCAGCACAAATCAATTTGAATACATCTAATATGTGGGGAATAGTGAAGAGTATTGTCGACCTGTTTATGAAATTGAACGACGGGAAGTATGTGCTCGTTAAGGACCCGTCCAAGCCCCAAGTGAGAATATACGAGGTTCCTCCGGATGCATTTGAAAATGATTATGTTGAGGAACCTTTGCCCGAGGAGGAACAGGTGCAGCCACCTGCTGAAGATGCAGACACTGGCGAGGCAAATGGTGTTGCGAATGATGTAGAGGATAATAAGGAAGTCAGCACTGAAGCTGCTGCTTAAGGGTAAGAGCATATCACATCTTGCTATCCTGAAAGGTGGTCATCTGGACTGTGCTTCCACCATTTTGCACTAATTTATGATTGTTTTTTTAGTTGTTTTGGTTCAAGAGGCTAGAAACTGTCACGTGTTAGGTTTTTTACCTTTCGCTATCTATTTCTTTTTGCTTAGAGAAATGATAATGACTAGTGTGCTGAAATTTGAGCTCCTGCATAGTCTACTGCTATTTAGTGGCACATTTTGTTATACTGAACATGCTTGCCATTTTACCAAAAATTCCTTTACTGCACATCTTTTGTCTATGTTTTCTGTATAATTGGACTGACCCATTTATTACTGCAATCTGCATTCTTGATATTTTGCGTTGTGGAGTGTGGATATTATGTTTTCCAATGCTCACTGGGCTAATGATTATTTTTGTTCTTCCTGGTTCACTTTGGAATTTTGAGTAATATGAAAGCTTTAGTGGTGAATCCCTTTTTTAGCTCTCAATTTCTCCCCAAAAGGAATAAAAACTCTCTAATTTGCATCCCTTCCTGCATTTTGATGCTTTCCCTTCCAATTTAGGAGCATAAGCTAAAGAGAATGTCAGATTATCATCACCCTTGCTAGAATATCCCAACGTATGATAGTTAATGTTGATCAACCTCTAGTTTAGTCGAATACAATAACTTAGGGTTACTTTGTTGTTCAGTTCCAGTTGGTTGAGTGCTTAATCACATCATGCTGAGGACTAAAACTCAGACTTGGTGTCATGTCAGTTGAACCTGAGCTTCACTGCCATTTGATGTCTGCATTGTGCAACTAGATTTTATGCAGATAGGGGAAACACAAACGTCCTATTTGGGGTTCTTGAAGTGCTTTTGCTTACTTATTTCCAGATTTTAACTTACAGCATTGAGCTTCTGTGAATGTAAAGAAATATATGAATCTCAAAACTTTCTAGATACTGAGAAAATACCTACAGAAATATATGAATCTCTATCTATAAAAACTTTCTAGATACTGAGAAAATACCTACTTTCTTTCTTTGCTCACAATCTGCTGCCCACAATTTACCACCCAGGAACTACTAACGTGCAGGCTTACCTGCTTTTTATTCACATTCAGTCATTGTTGTCCTGCAGCTTATGGTTTTCTTATGTTGTTAGCCCCTGGTTTCTGCCATCCGGTTGTTGCATGACACCAAATGCAATATGACCCAATCAACATCATTTTTGTATTACTATTTTTAACTATAAAAAAGGCTGCAAAATATCATTGAACTATGGGGATAAGCATTCTTTTTCTGAGAAGATAAAATCTATCCGTTAGAATAAATCTAAATGGGTATAAGTATACTTTTTACTCAAAAAATGATAAAATATCTACATCATAAAATTTTCCTTGATGGTATTGATGCGAATTAAAACAAATAACCAAAGAAATAAATAAGGCATGAGAGTAATTGTATTGTGCGAAATGATTTCTTCTAATAATTAAGTTTAATAGAAGATGATTTTCTTATTACAATTTACATTTTGTAGGCTATATATACAAAGTTCATGATCAAACACAATGGTTCATCATGGTTATTGTTCAACAACCAACCTTATGTCTTTTGAGTGTATTAACATCCTTAAACCAGCATGACAGACCAATTCAATTCTATTATTATATTTCGTAAGTTATACTTAATTGTTAATCACAGTATCATTCAACAACTAGCCAAGTCTTTTAGGTGTATTAATATTCCTAGACAAATTAGAGAGACCAAGTCTTCCAAGATAAGTTGAAAAAAAAGTTCTAATCTTCTACAAAAACTATACTTGTTGACCATAGTCAGCTTTCGTTTTCAAGGGCTCCTTCAAGTCAATGCCAAATGCACTCTACTTTTTCACTATTTCCTCTCTCTTTACCTCCGCCCTATATTCCAATAAACCCACCACTCCCATGCCGCCACTTGGCCCTTCTCCATCCACGCGCCGCCGCCACTAACCAACTTGCCAACTCTCCACCTCCGGTGAATTCCACGCGCTGGAAACCGCGTGGGAGTCGTGATCACTGAAATTACCAGGTTCCCCCAACAAAACATTTTCGTACCAAACTGAAGACTCAAAAAGTGATGCGAAAATGCCAAACTCTCATCTCCTTTAGCCTTTAATCCTCTCTCTCTCTCCCTCCCTTTCTTTCTCTTTCTTATTCTTTATTTTCCGGCGATTCTCGCCGCCGAGTTTCTCTCTCTAGAAATGGACCCGTCTATGGAAGCCTCGATAACTCCCCGAGAAAACCGAAACCCGCCGCCGGTTTCTTCCCCCGATAGCCGTAGCAGTAACAGTTCGAGCATTAGTAGCAGTAGCAATGGCGCGGCGCCGGCGGTGGCGCCGCCACCGCCGCCGGTAGTGCCCGTCACCAGATCCGAACCCAATAACCCGTACCCGACCACCTTCGTCCAAGCCGACGCTTCCTCCTTCAAGCAAGTAGTCCAAATGCTCACCGGATCCTCCGACCCGGCCAAGTCGACCCGGCCTGAGCCGCCGTCGAGGAACCCAATCCCGCCGGTCAAGACCGGCGTTACAAAGAAGGAGAAATCCGCCTCCAAGCTCTACGAGCGGCGAAACAGCCTGAAGAATTTCAAGCTCAACCCGTTGCCCGGGTTCGGATTCCCGGCGGGTCGACCCGGAACGCCGGAGATTCTGTCGCCGAGCATACTCGATTTCCCGTCGCTGGTACTCAGCCCGGTAACCCCTCTCATACCCGACCCGTTCACCGGAGCTCTGAACATGGAGGCCGAAGAGAAGGCCATCGCCAAAAAAGGGTTCTATTTGCATCCGTCGCCGGCGAATACTCCAAAAAAGGATTCGGAGCCCCGACTGTTACCCTTGTTCCCACTCACCTCTCCCAGAATCTCAGATTCTGCTAATTCTGATTCTTAAGTGAGTCTTTTTTTTTTTTTGGGTCCATTTTTCAATTGTTATAATCTTGAATTTTCCAGTTGAGCTTCACTTGATGTATGATTCATATAATATATATAAACCTCATAGATATTATTCGGTGTATTTGCAATGAACAATTTGAAGAAAATGCAAAAAATATATATATACATATAATTGCTTCAAGTGTAAATAAAACTACTACTATGTAACTTTGGTGGTTAGAATGATGTTTTCAGTGTTGAATTTGATCAAATTTTATGATTGCCTGTTGAATTGTTTGGTGTTCTTTCTATGAATGCTTATTGGAGTTGTCTTTTATATGTTATAATTAGGAAATTTTTAAGGCCCCGAAAATCAATTTGTATTAGTTATAATAATCACTCATGATATGTCTGATTATACCGGTTATTGTTGAGACTGGTATTGATGGACCAGGTACGGATCGGCTCATTGTTGTACTTGGTACAATTCACAATAGCATATAAGGTTGCACCGGCTACGAATAAGCTGACGAAATTCTTGTTATAATTATTAGTTTTAGACTTCATGGAAGTTTGCCTTAGTACATGCCCCAAAGAGTAGTCTTTTACATACGATAATTAGGGAGTTTTTAAGGTATTGATTCGCAGTGTGCTAATTTTTACCGAGTATAATCATACATTTTATGTCCTATGGCATCGAGTAATATGGAAATCAAATATGACAGTACCCAACGCAATCCAAAATATTGTAAAAGATTGTACTCAATATTCATCAACATAAAACCGATCAACACGTTAGAAGATTATACCGTGCATCGCACAGGTGGACTGCTAGTTATTTATAATTGTTAGTTTTTGGCTACACATGAGTAAACAGTGAGGGGAAGAAAGGGTTGCTTTCAAGGTGGGGATGAGGAAATGGGGCTGGTGATAGGGGGAAGAGTAGAGGAAAGGGCAAGGAATCTTGACTCTATTGTTGTCTTTGTGAAAGGGAGGAAAATGATGCCAAAAAAGAGGCAACCTTTGGTGTGCATGCTTCTATGATAAGCATTCATTCAATTATTGTCATCTCTCTTCTTGCACTGTTTTTGCACCTTTTAGTATGCCTAATTGTGCCTCATTCTTGACTCAACACTATTAGATTTCACCTCACATAGAAACCTTGTCTTAGTACTTGCTTAGGACTGCACTAACCTACATCATTCTTCTTTGTGGGCACAAATTTCAGGTGGGGCTAGAAATCCCATATATAGTGCCAAATTGAAAATCCATCGGTATTCACAAGATTCTAAATTTAACTTTTAGTGGGATTGATCTATTGGCCTTCTTGGTTTAAGTCGATCAGGCAACTTAGGCTGATTTATCTCTTTGTGGTCCTAGCCTAGGCTGATTTATCTCTTTGTGGTCCTAGCCTTGTTTGATAGCTGAAATAGAATAGGTTTAAAGTTGGATAAAATTCTAGGGTTCGCGTTGGTGTTTTATAAAGCGCGCGGGATTACCTTATCCCGTGATCTATAGTCCAACAATTAGATAAGAAGATTAGAGTAGGATGAGTTGGTTCCTACGTGATCATCTTTTCTAAACTGATTTTAATTCTGTTTAGGTCATGCTCATAAAGTTTGACTCTTATTCGAGAGAAAGTCTAATCCTAAACTCTTTAATATGATTTGCCCTTTACAAGAATAAAAAATTCTAACTCTATGTATTAACAATTCCGTCAATTCACTTACTAACTGTCCCAAACGATTAGGAGATCAGCTGAGTTAAGTCTCCTATATGAAACAATCTCTATATGTTTTTCTTTTTCTTGAATGGCTGTATGGCATTCATGAGCATCATTAATTTGGCAGGTGGTAGTTTTTATTGGTGGGTCACTTATTTTTGGAGACAGTTTGGTAGGAGAGAGTCTAAACAATTATTGCAAAATTTGCATTTTTATTAAAGCAATAAATTCAGTCAAAATTGACAGCAGAAGTGTAAGACCAAAGGGGCAAAAAGCCACAAGCAGCTTTAGCCATTGGAGGTCTGCAAAAACAGGATGGGGTCCAAGAGAATGTGGTCCCCAACACACACACACATATATAACAACATTATAAAGAGTTCAGTTTTTATATAGTTTTTTGGATGTCAAATAAAAAAGATAGTGAAAGAAAAAAAAAATTAATAATTTGTTTTTGGGAGCCTCAGGGTGCGTCCAAATTATTATGTGAACCTGACTAATTCCAGGTTCAAAATACACCATTTACATACTGAATGATCGCAATTAAATGTTTATAATTTAAAGGGAAAATAACACTTTTTCCCCCTATGTTATGTGCATATAGCACTTTTTCCCCCTGTGTTATTAAAGTGACTATTTTTTCCCCTGAAATGTTAAATTGGCATTTTTACCCTTAAAAATAATTATTTTATTTATTTTTCTTCTGCAACTAATTATTACTTATATGTATGGATGATCACGATTCGTTTCGAACCTAACCAAACACTGTAGCAATCATACCGAAATAGTATAGACGGTTCTGGTTACGATTCAGAACCAAAAAAAATAAAATTAAATAATTGTTGAACCGTGAATTGGAACTGAACCACAGTCATATATAGTGAAAATGATCAAACACTTATTTTGATAAATCGGTACTGTTCAATTCCAATTTCGATTTTGAACCGCCAATCAAAACTTATTTATTTATTTATTTTTTAATTTTATTTCTTATTTAAAAAATTCAACAATTATTTTATTTTATTTTTTCGGTTCTAAACGTAACCGTAACCGTCCATATTATTTAAGTTCAATTGTTACAGTATTCGATTAGGTTCGTATCGAACCATGATCTTCCATACATATTAATAATACTTGGTTGGAGAATAAAAATAAATGAAATAATTATTTTAAGGGTAAAAATGTCAATTTAACATTACAGGGGGAAAAGCTACCACTTTTAAAATAACTGAGGGGGAAAACTGTCACTTTAATAACACAGCGGGGAAAAGTGCTATATGCACATAACATAGGGGGAAAAAGTGTCATTTTCCCTAATTTAAATTGTGAACACTTAGTATGTAAATTGTGACTTGTGAACTCGAGTCTATGGTATAACTATTGGCTCCCAACCTGGTTGAGCACCGGTATAGTATGTTATATTGTTATTTTCATTTAGGGTGTGTTTGTAAAACAGAAAAATGACTTCTGAAAATATGTTTTCTGGAAAATGAGTTATTTTTCGAAAAACAATTTCATTTCCGGTGTTTGGTTGAATTCTGGAAAATTATCTTTGTGCGTTTGGTTCATTTTCTGAAAAATGAATTAAATTGTATAATTTTACATTTTAATTATTTTTTAAAATATAAAATAATAATAATAATAATATATAAAATAATAATATTTCTTTTAAAAAGTAACATATGTGGCCATTTTGGCCAAAAAAATTGTTGAAGCCAAGTCCGGAAAATAACTTTTGTAAAAAAATTCGAAAGTCATTTTCCGGAAAAATGACCTCATTTTTCCTTGGTCAACGAAAATTATTTTCAGTTGACTACATTTTCCAAGCACTGCCAAACTCCAAAAGCCCGGAAAAGTTTTATATTTATGAAGAAGAAACTTACTAAAAGTTTCACCTCCCATTAGTCTAAAAACTCCCACTCAATTTTTTCTTCTCAAAAACTCGGTTTGGAGATGCCCTAATGACAGAATAAAGAGATTTGTGGACAAAAGCATGACCCATCTGCAGCTTAATCCCAAGTAAAGGCTGCCATTAATGCAAGAGCTTGAAATGGTGCAAGAAATCATTGAGAGCCACAAAGGAAGTTTCTTTCTTGTCATTATGTTATAGTGTTGTCAGCTAACACACTCAACTCCCTTTGGTTGAGTCTCAATGTAGGGTGGAGATACCTAATATGAATAGTGGGTTGAGAAAGTGGGAGTGGGGGAACTTGTGGTGATGAAAGGAAAAAATAAAATGAAAGGTTAGAAGGGGTTGAAGCTAGGTTGGGGAAAATTCATGTGAATGTTTTTGCCTCCAATGAAGTGTATTTTGACACTCTATGAATGAGTTCGATTAAATTTGTCGTCTTATCATATATGATGTGAATATCAATGTAATGTCTAAAAATAAGAGGAAGAGAGGGAGGGTTAGGAGAAGCTTGGTGGTCAAGCTCGACTATACATGATGTGGATACCAGACTACTAGGATAGTATGATAATAAAAAAATAAAAAATAAAAAAGTAAAGAAACTATTTTGGTGATCAAGTATGACTGAAATGCTTGTCTCGACTCAACTAGTCCCGCCTAAAAAGACATTAATGGTGTAGATACCAAACTACCTATGCAATGTGCTAAAAAAGAAAACTAAGGGAAAAAAACTCGGTGGTGAGACTTGACTGGATTATTCTCATAATACGTGAATATAGAACATATTACATGGATGGGCTTTCATTTTTTACTTTCCTACTCATCACATATTCTTGAAATCCTCTGTAACCACTTTTTTTGGAAAAATGTTGTGTACCCTCATTTTCTTCCCTCAACTTTTATTCACACACACAAAATTTTTACGAAAGTCCGTCACATCTGGAATAAAACTAAGGGGGTAAGATTTGAGAGTACATATAGTAAAACTTTTTTTTTAAAATTCACATGATATAAATATTATATCATTATTTGCCACACTATGAAATAAAAGTGAGACAGTAGAATTTGAGAGTACATATAATAGAACTCACGTGTATACTAATACAATATTAAGAAAAATGTAGGAAAAGAGATGCAAGAGAGAAGACGTGGTGGTGGGGTCATGAGTCATGAGGATAGAAGATTTGAGAATTAGATTCGATTCAGTGTTTGGTCTCACCTGGCCTCTTTGGGGATTGGCAATCCTGAGTTTACTTCATCTTCATCTTCTTGATAGGGTTGTTTCAACTTTCAACCGTTTACCTTTAATCCGTCTTTCTTGACTTTTTTGTTTTAATTTGTTTTGTTTTCTTTTCATTTCTCTCTCTTTAAATATATTTCTTTTTAATTTTTTGCTGACATCTTAATTTTGACAACTATAATGAATATCAGTATGAACCCAATGGGGTAGTTCAAGTGGCAAGTGAGCTCTCTTTGTAGGGACGAATTTCGGGAGAACCCGGGTTTAATTCTCGCAAGTGACGATTCCCCTTTGTAGGGACGAATTTCGGGAGAACCCGGGTTTAATTCCCGCAAGTGACGATTCCCCCTGGAGCAAACGTGGGTGGACCCCGGACCCGGACCGTTAAACGGAATGGAAAGAAAGACCCCGTAAATTTACCCCAAAAAAAAAAGTATGAAATGTTTGACCTAACATGGCTTTGCACAACTTGTCTTTTGGTTATTTACCTAAAAAACTAAAATTAAATATTTTATACTTCTTTCCACATAATATGTGATACATTTTTACTACATAGATAGACCTTTCCATTTCATTCCTCAGTTGAATATGTCTCATAATACATTTCTACTACGACTTATCTCTATTATATAATTTATCTATCACATATTCTCAAATATTAATTGTAAATTTCCATTATTATTAACAATCAACGGATTTCAATTGAGTTTAGTATTCTTAATTTCTCTTTAAATAAAATTTACCTAATACATTTTCTCAGGAACAGCTTTTCCGATAGTTTGACTCCAAACCTACCATCACCTATAAACATTCTTGTAAGCTGTAATCCTCTAATTCTTTTATTCCTTTTTCTTTTATTATATACTATGTAGGCGGCGGTGTAGTTATCCATTCTTGCAATAAACCATAAACCTATCCTTCTTTTTTTTTTTTGAAACCAAAGACCAGATATATTAATGCAAAAACGATGAAATAGAGTCAGGAGGGACAGAGTCCCAGTACATAGAATCTAAAGCTGAAAAAGTATAAACCTATCCTATTTATTTGACTCAGTACATAGAATCTAAAGCTGAAAAAGTATAAACCTATCATATTTATTTGACTTGGCGTGTTAAAATATTTTAAAAAGAAACTAGAAACTATCAAGACTCTGTTATAATGTAGTATGTGCACAAAGAGTCAACAGTTGACGCCACTGAGGCTCGAACTCACTCCCATCATCCATGTGAGAGTGTTAACGGGGACACAGAATGCCACTAGATCACAAGGTATTTGGCAAAAAACTTATATAATTCTAGGCAAAATTAAGCAAATTATTCTGTGGATCCAGATTTACTTTACAAGATGGATTCATATTTTAATTGTTCACAATTTACCTTTTAAAAATTTATAATTTGTATACTACGAACACACAATGTTAGCATACATAATTTATGTGTTTTGACTTAGAAGCACAATTTATATTTTAGAAATTCACAATTCTAATACTAAAAACACACACTTAGGACCAGGGTCCACCTAACAACTCGCAAAATCATGCATACATCAACATAGAGTATCGAGCCCAAACCATTCTTGGAATTATTTAAAAAGTATACTCCATGTCCAATTTTATGTGTCTAATTCACTTAATGTAATTTGAGTGAAGTTATTTTCAATATTAAGTTTAGAATTATTATACAAAATTTATATATTTAAAATTTACATTAAAAATACTATTAAACACAAAAATAAATAAATAAAAAGTTAGTTTGACCCATAAATAGTAAATATGACATGTAAATTTTAATCTTCCGTTGAGACTAAAGGTGATATATTTTAGGATTAAAAATTCCATTTAGTTGTTGTGATTAAATATAATTACTTATAAATTTTAAAATTAAAAACAGATGAAAACTAAAATTAACTATTTGTAAAGTTTTTTGCAGGTCCAGCCCAAGCTAGGAACACTAACTACTGTATTGGGCCAGAATTTGAGCCCAAACAAAATGACCATATGCTGAATTTCCCAATTCCCCCAATATGGGATTCAAGTAGTTGGGCTCTTGGCTTAGTTCAATGGGTCTCAAAGCCCAATATGTTGACTTCTATGTATTAAAATAGTGATGGCAATGTATGCTAGACCCATAATGACTAGCCCGTGTATTTGATATCGCGAATCAAGGTCTGTAGTGCACTGTAAACCTTGAATCCAAAGGACGTTGTTTTATGCTTTGATTATAACGCATTAATTTGTCACTCTCGTTTTCACTGTTATATGTTATTTTTTCTTTTTGAAAAAATAAATTAGCATTTCCCTTTTGTTATCTTCGCGGTTTTTTCTTTCACACAGATTTTTAGATATTGCATTTTTGGATTTGATCTTTATTGCGTTGTGTGTGTATTTGATATGGATGAGATGATTGCTCCGTAGGAATTGGCAATGACTGACGAGTCTATTTCAAGTTTTTTCAAACAAATTTTATAGTTGCGATCTATATGTTTTCTTGTTTTTCATTTGGTTGTTGATGCAATTAATTGAATTCGTATCTGATATGCGATGATCTCTCACAACAGTTTCTAGGATTATGATTGAACTATTATTATGTTATGTTGATTGAATTTCTATTTGAGCTGTTGCATATCGGCGTTGGCGATTAGGGTTTGCATGTAGATAAAATTAAGTAGTTGAGTTATGCGTCTCGTGTGATGTGTTTGGTGTTATGATTTGATGTGAGTTATGGTCATGAATTATGTATCTTTTCTGTTCATAACTACTTTTCTCAACCTATTGAAGCACAAGAGTCAGCATTGCTCCCACTGAGGCTCGAACCCACCACCTCCCGTATAAAAAGAAGGGTTTAATGCCACTGAACTACAAGGTCCTTGGCTAAATCATAGGGGTAGTTGTATAAATACATAAGATGAGTTATGCATCTCGTGTGATAAGTTTGTGTTTAGTGTTATGATATTATGTGTCTTATGATCATGGATTATGTACCTAAATCGCAGGGGTAGTTGTGTAAACACTTAAGATACTTATGTTTATTATTTTATGGATTTATGTGTTTTATTATATTGAATTATGTGCCCTAAGGTCATGATTTCTGTACATATTTTTGATATATAATTGAGACATTTAGAAAAAAAGGGCGCTTTCATAGGTGAAACGCCATAAGGAGATACGGATTGTGATCCATGGATCTTCATAAAGGTTTATTTCAAAGAGAAAACATACAATCAATATTTTCATTTTCAATATAAATTTTATAAAAGTCAATGTATTAATGTATTCGTGTTAATTAATTTGTTTGATAAAAAAACTGTTGTCCCTAAAATTTATGCATTTAGTTATTTGAACGTTCATAAAATGAACACATTAACCGTACCCTATATTCACAAGACATTCATGGATAGTGACACCAAAGATAAAAACATAAAAATTAAAGTTTATTTCAACCATGTATATGGTTGGTGTTACTTACTAATAAGAACACAAGGTCCTCACAAGGAAAAACCAGATGGAGTAGGTGAGCTATTAATTGTCCTTGCATGCCAAATTTCTATGCTTGACAAAATATTTATGTTGTTATCTTATGATGGTTTTTTTTTTTTTTTTAAACTTAAGTTTCTCGATTTTGCCACATTATATCCCTTATCTTAGACCCCATGAACTCGTCCCAAGTCCATTAGCTCTGAGATTCAACATTAAATTATACATTTCTGCGTAAAAAGAGTCTAACCCAAATGAAACCCCCAATGTTCGTGATAGAAATCAGTTAAACTCTCACATTATCGCTAAATGTAAGTCTTAATTAAGTGAAGGCTTTTCGCATATATATATATATGATGCTAATTTAATATAATGAATGCATATATGGGATGGGAATGGAAACCATGTATAATGTATATGGCCTACCAATCTTCATATCTATAGTAAATAATTTTGCTTGAAGTCATTTTTAAACCAACAAGTAGGCCACAAATCAACCCTTGGAGTCAAGCCATAATTATATAATAGTGACATATTGCATAATGTTAGAAATTGTAGTTCAATCTTACTCCATATGATATTACTAGTTCGATGGAAGTCTGAAAGATCAAATTTAATTAGCATTTTGTTATTGATGTGTATCCGAAACATAAACACATAATTTTAATACTAGTTATTGCACAATTATGTAAAGTGAGTAAATGGTAATGTTTTTTACAATAAAATATACCATGAAAAGATTAAAATTAAAATAACTTTATCGACATAGTTGCTAGGGTAATGATATAGGATATGTATGTTTCGTTAGGTTTATGATGAGTATTTATCAAAATTCATATAATTATATATATGAATCGAGACTTATATTATATTTAGAAAAAAAAAATTGTCACACTTGTAGGCATGCCATTTCTCCTATACTATTAAAGCGTTAATTAATTGAAAGAAAAAAAAAATTCTTGATATGTCAAGCAAAATACATTATGGAAGAGTAAATATAATGCTACAAAAGGGATGGTTAATAGTTAAATGTGTGGGACATAATTCTTATATCTGAAAGTCATGAGCTCAATTTTTACCAATACTTTCGAATTGTGGCCGCGAGTTTAACTCATCACCCAAAACGAAAGAGTACGCAACGCTTTGCTACCATACTTAACATGTAGTTTTGCTACCATATTATGTTCAAAGTGGACAAATCTGATCCCTTGTGTGCACTGGCATTTTGCCCTGTCTACTGGGTCATTGAGTCACTGTGATTTATATCCTCTCAAATATTTTGTCGGGTTGAAATGTAGAGGTCCCTTGCGGTTGGGGATTCAACCTTTTGAGAGAAGTTTTGTTACATTTGTGTTAATAATTTCAATTCATTAATTTTGTCTTTGTAAGTGATTGCTATAAGAACTATTTTTCATTGTTTTTTTCTCGAACAAACAATTTCCATGAAATTCGTACCAAACTATATCCAATTCTACTATTCTTCATTGATTTTACTCCAACAAACAATTTCCATGAAATTCATACAAAACTATATCTAATTCTTTATGTCTATTTTGAATAGTCAAGTACACCTTAAGTCAACATTATTGAACTAGTTTATTTGATTTG
The DNA here is from genome assembly GCF_003576645.1 of Ipomoea triloba. Taxonomy (NCBI): domain Eukaryota; kingdom Viridiplantae; phylum Streptophyta; class Magnoliopsida; order Solanales; family Convolvulaceae; genus Ipomoea; species Ipomoea triloba. Next base: position 3,808,537 of record NC_044916.1, read on the forward strand.
ATGGTGATCCTATAGGACTAGCAAACTACCATGAAACTCATCCGTCTTTCTTAGTAGTTTAAAAAACTTTGTCTCCATCAAAGGAACCACAGTTAACTCAACAATTTGGTACAGTCGGTAAGCAAATTATTGATGCAACAACAAAATCAAATGAGATTAGAGAATGCAGATGTGACTCGAGCCGAATACAAATTAGTCTCACAATGATTAAAAAAATTACTGATTACGTTATTCAACTACCTTTTTTCCTTTCACTAATTTTTTAGTCTCTATTTTTTAATTAATTTTCTAAATATACAAGTATGTGTATTTTATATTTAAAAAAAAAACTAAAACAAAATTTTACTATCAGTAAATACACAAGTATTATTTAATGTTTAAAGAAGACCCAGAAAAATCAATAAAATAATTTTATAAGAGAAAAGTAGTGAATATACTCTGATAGGTTTAGCTTGATGAAGAAGGGATAGAACTTCTTGACTTTTGGTGATGATGGTTCTCCACCTTCAATTATGATATTATCTAAAAAAAAAGTATTAGTTAAATTCCAACCAATATTAAATTTATGTAATGTTATGATAAAAGTTGTGTATTAATACAGCTTTTTTTTTCTTTTTAATGATCATTAAATATTAAATATTTAGTACAATTTCAATGATTTAATAGTGAAAGTTAATGAATCTTTTCATTATTTATAATTGAAAAAAAAAAAATATCCTTCAAAAGGGTAGTCGGGTGAGCAAATGAGTGGAGAATAATTTTTGTATGCGAGGGTCACTAGTTTGATTATTGTTAACATTTTATCAATTGATTCCGTTTATGAAATTTCATAATGCGATTTAGATATTAGCTGCGGATTTCTCTTATCACCAAAAATAAAATAAAAAACAAAAAAAAGGAGAAATTTGAATTTCTAGATTATAATTTCAAACATTTAACTACGTTGAGGTTTTAGTTCTCTCACGTTACACTTTTAATTTATAAATTATTAATTAATATAAATTTTACTCTCTATATTTTAATATGGCAGGATCAAAATTGTAAATTGGATAAAATTTCAAAAATTATATATGCTCACAAGATAAGAGCTAAAAAAAAATTATTTAATCTTTTACCTTCTGGATTTGAGTTGGTCAATAACTATAAGTAATTTATATTGATCACGTTATTGTTGCTAACTTTCTTGTGCCACTCAGACTATTACATTTTGGCTCTTGAATCATAAAGAAATAATGAATTTAGGGTGCGTTTGGTTCGCACATGGGAATCGGAATCGGAATGGGTATCAAATACTTGGTAAGGGTAATGGGTTTTGGTGAAAGTATTTAGCATGTTTGGTAGTTGGGTGGAATGGGAATGATTATTAATAGTTGGGGAAGAAATGATGAAAGAAGATGAAACCCTTATTTAATAAGGGTATGGGTTTTGCCATTAATGGGGTATTCCAAACCCATAGTAGCATTCACAAAACCTATCAACCAAACACTAACAATCACTTTGATACCCATACCTTATGCCTAAACCCCCCAACCAAACACACCCTTATCCATACTAATTGGAAATTTTCTCTAATTTTCTGGAAATTTTGAAAACTGGAAAACAGAAAACAGAAAACATGTTTACTAGCACAGTTTTCCATTTTGAAAACAGGAAATAATTTTTCAGTTTTCTAGAAAACTGAAACACTATAAACTAAATGGAAAATAGAATTAGCTATAATCTATTAGACTATATGTCATTATAACCACATTCTTACCATTATCTACTTACATATTTATTCTTTACTATGATTACATTTATTCTCATCTTCATTTATTTATCATTATCTTCAATCTTTTCTATTTACATTATTTATTTAAACATAACTTATTTGATTATGCTTAAAATTATACATCATTCACATTATCTAAATTAAAAATTGAAATCTATACCACGCTTTATATTTTGATTGAACTCAACTGATTATTGGTTTTGGTCCAAATATTAGATATCGAAATTTCACACATATATTACTATATTAGAATTCAAAATAAAAATTATATATTACATACATGTCATTCAAATGAATATATCCAAACATATTTTAAATATTAGCTCAAAAAATATTAATATTATCTAAACTAAATTTTGTGTGAACTTAATAGGTTATTGGTTCAAATATATTTTTATTTATGTTATATACATATATAAATTTGGTCCGGATATCAAATGTAAATTTTTTTTTACATATATTGGATTTCAAAGTAAAATATATATTTATTCTATTTAAATCAAATATATTTTAAAATATTTTAAATATAAGGTCTAAAAATAACTCGAAATTAAACTTATTGTTAACTTTATAACGTTAATTTGAAAAAATAAATTTGAAAAAATAAGTGTTAGTAAACAAGTTTTCTAAACAGAAAACAGAGAATGAAAACTGAAAAATTGAAAAACAGAAAGCAGAAAAAGTTTTCTATTAGTAAACAGGCCCTTAGTTTTTAAGTATCAAGGAAATGACGTTTTCGGTCCATCAATTAAAATTTATTGTTACATTAATTTTTTATACTGAGATGGAGTGTTTTGCATTGTTGGCACTTGGCCACCAAATTGCAGAATTGGGATGCAATTTGGGGGAGATAAAACAAAATAGATTATAAAATTTCAGCCAAAGACCTTGTGGTTTAGTAGCATTTGGTGTCTCGGTTAACACTCCTCTTTCATAGATGATGGGAGTGGATTCGAGCCTTCACAATGGAGGCAATTGTGTTTCATTAGCTTGAGAAAGTAGCTATGAAAAGATACTACATTGTAATAGAGTAGTACTCAAAAAAAAAATTTAAAATTCCATTATTAAACCCAATTAGTTCAATTTTTTAAAAAAGAACAATAAATTTTAACGGACTTACTCACTAATTGAATAGATTTTAATGGAATAACTAAAAGTGCCACGCTAAAATTTAATGGAATAACTAAAAGTGCCACGCTAAAAATTCAGTGATTAAAAGTTGTGGCGCTTATAATTTTTTGAAGATTAAATTTACGATTGTTCTGTAATTTAATGATAAAAATGCACTTTGAGACCCCGGAAAGGGGTGGTTGCATTGTTGAAATTGATTTTCGTATTGAAAAATCACGAATTTGATTTTTGTTAATACCCTCTAGATTGAACTTTTTGGAGATTATATCTCGATTCTACCTACGCACTGGTATTTCTTACACGTATGTATTGCTACCTGATCGGATCTGATTCCATGCACATAGGATTGTTTTCCGACCGCGTCTAACCTCCCGAGGGTACTTACCCAACCTTTTTAGCTTAGTAAGGTGCTGCTTGAAAACCTTTAGACTTGGTCGAGACCCGGACTGACCCGATTGCTCGGCTTGGGCCCCCAAGCTGTGCGAAGCCCGTGCAATAAGAACTTAGAGATGAATTTAGATAATGACGTTTGAACCGAGAACAATAACTGCTGGTTAGTCAAGATATACGCCACACAATAGCTAGATCGTCGAGTGCATGAGGAACGCGCCCGACAGTGTTTCTTCCAACTTTCTATAAATATCGCATTAAATGCTTGAAGGAAAAACTTCCTCTCTCTCTCTAGAGTGTTTAAGGGTCCGAGCCTCTGTCTCCTCTACCCGAGCTACTATATCCAAACTAATAATATACTATAATTCGTATTCAAATCCGTATATCTGAGTGTATTTACACTATCAGAACCTATTACACAATTTTTTTAGTGTAGTATAGACTATCAAACAGTGATGGCCAGTCTTCCTCGTCAATCGTCATCCAAAATATTCAAGAGAGAGAGAGGGTGGGGTGGGGGGGGGGGGTGGGGAGGTAATCCGGAAAATTAAAAGAAAATTAAAAAGGAGAGAGAGATGGGTATATTAGTCATTAGAAAAGCATTCATTAAGACTTGCCACCTTTCCCAGCCATCTGTCTGTTTACCATTTTCATGACTAAAACACAAACACTGTGCAAAGACCTCTTTTAACCTCTCTCTCCAATCACAAATGTAAGCAGCTTAGAAGATAAGCTGATTCTTCAACTCTCCAGAGGTATCTCTTTCACTCCAATGCTTCTTCCCATCTTTCTCATCAAACTACCCTTTTTTTTAATCCCCTCTGATGAATTTTTTATGCTGTGTTTCAACTTTCAAGCAAACTTTCATCAAATTCTGCTACTTGGGTTGCTTCTTAATTTTTATTTTTAATTTTTTTTTTTAAAAAAAAAGTATTTTTCCCCCAATGTTAATTACAATCTTTTTGTTTCTTGTTTTTAACCTATGGGTTGTAAGAATTCCCCAATTTGCTTCTGTGTATCTTAAGTCTACATGATTCTGCTTGAATCCCAAGCTGTATTCTTCAAGAATTTCTTGTGTGATGGTGAATGGTGATCACCATGTTTTTCTATCTTGAAAATATTAATTTCTTGAAATAAATTGATGAGGGGGTATTTCTGTCAATTTTTTTTCTTGTTTGATGGGTTAAAGATAATCTTGAAGTCTTCTCAGGTTTTGGTTTTGGTTTTGGTTTTCCCTTGTTTATGGGTTTACAGCTCTTATGTGGAAATGCTACCTCAAGTCACTGCATTTTCATAAATAGGTTGGATGTTTTGTTGTTTTACTGTCATTAGTGTTGGATATTCTGTTGATTTAAGTACCTTAATTAGAGAATATTATGTGGTTTAATGTTATGTTTTTTGTTTTGGATATTGTGCTAATGATGTGCCTTAATTACACTCTTTTAAGCTGTTTTTGTAGTGATATTAGTCATTATCATGGCATAAATAAGGGAATTTACAGATAACCTGTTGTTGGAAATGCTCATTTCAGTTGATTGTGAGTTGTTTTAGTGTGTGATTGATCTGTTATTAGTCTTACCTAGGTATTATTACGGTATTCGTGAATCAGAGTAACAAACGAGGAGATTGATAAGACGTTTGTTTGTAGTAGCCATGAATACGAAAGAGGCTGCCTCGTTCAAAGATCAAAAGGAAAAGCTCAATGCTCTTCTTGAGGTGATCTCACCGATTCGTATTTGTTTTTAATCCCGCTTAGGGCTCCTTATCTTAGCAAAGTTGTTGATTGTTCTGTCATTCCCGCTTTCCAGATTGCTAGTGTAGAGAAACAATTGTTGACGTCGATATATTCTAAAGGTCTTTTGCATAAAGAGGTCCGTGAGCTTTACCATAAGGCCCGTGCTAGCTATGAGAACATCGTTTTGAATGATTACAAAGTGGTGGGGCTTCAAGAAGTTGAGTTCTCTTTATGGAAGCTTCACTATAAGCACATTGATGAGTATCGGAAATGGATACGACAATCGAATGCGGAGAAAAGGAAAGGTGAAAGTTTAGAGGAGGATACGAGTTCCCATCACGATATCGATAAACATATGGAAGGGTTCAAGTCGTTTCTATCTGAAGCTAGTGACTTTTATCGGGATTTAGTTAAGAAACTTAGAAGAACGTGTGGACTTCCCGGGGAACTCTTACTGCGAAAGAAGGGCGATGCCTCCTCGTGCTTGGCGGGACCTACGAAGCTCCCGCAATGCCAATATGCGTGCCATCGCTTTTTGGTTTGCCTTGGAGATCTTGCTAGGTATAGTGAACTTTGTAAGAAACACGATGCTTGTAAGTGGTCAGCTGCAGCCACGTATTATCTCGAAGCATCGTGGATATGGCCCGATAGTGGAAACCCGCATAATCAGGTACCCCGACATCAACTTCTGAAAAGTTCGAGTGTATCTATCATTCCCGACTTTTTGTAGTCCATACCATATTGCAATCTAAATATAAAGATGTAATCAACTCATTTGCAGCTTGCACTCTTGGCAACGTACGTTGGCGATCCTTTCCTTGCGTTGTATCATTGTGTAAGGAGTTTGGCTGTCAAGGAGCCTTTTCCCGATGCCTGGAATAACCTTATGCTTCTCTTAGAGGAGGTAAGCTAGGTATTTATGCAACTTTTCCTACTCGTAGGGTAGAAATGTGAAAGTCGAAACATATGTTATTAAATATTAACCTTATCTCGTTCTAGAGAACTTCAACTGTTAATTTTTCCCTGTTATCTTTTCTACTCTGCAGAACAGGTCATCTCACTTCCACTCCCTTTCGAGCGAGGCACACCTTGATTTGCTAAAACCGTCAGAAAAAGCGCTCTTGCGTACTAGATCCCAAGGAAGTGACGGTTCGTCAAATGACAATAAATTGGAAGGCACTGAAAGTGTTTCCTCGGGGAAATCTGATATATGGCGCCTGTTTGTCAGATTGATAAGTTTCTTTCTATTAAGATCCAGGTACATATAGAAACATATCGTCCATTTCTATTGTTCGAATATTCCATCTTGGTGATCCAATTGATTAGTATCAACGCTTTTCTGATGCAGTTTAGAGGATTTTCCCCACACCCTTGCTTCCACGGTTAGACAATTAGAAGCTATGATGGCGTTAGGCGATGAAGACCTAAAGGCTGCACTTGAATCGTATCAGTTTATGGATCCATCGAGAGAGGGCCCTTATCGTACCCTACAACTCGTTACCATTTTCATCTTCATCATCCACTGCCTGACCGAGAGCGATGAAGGGGAGGTGCAGAAAGAGGATATCGAGCCCGAGTCTAGCTTGACTAAATTAGCACTGACTGCTACTTTCATTTGCGCGGGGCGCATTGTTGAGCGATGTGTCAACGGGGGTAAGTTAGAAGAATGCCTGCTCTTGCCCACTGTGCTGGTGTTCGTTGAATGGTTAGCGAACACACTTGAAAGAGCAGAAGCTCACGCGGGAGATGAAAGGGTCACGAGTGCCATGTCTTACTTTTTTGGTGCCTTTGCTGATCTTCTGAACCGGGTTGATCTTAGTTATAATGAAGAAGTTGCTCCAGACAACACTGCTCTCTGGGAGGACCACGAGCTGAAGGGGTTCGACCCAATGGCCCGTGCACACATGAAGTTGGATTTCACGGGCCATCGGGAATGCATGGAGAACTTCTGTAGCAGGAATACATCTAGGTCTCGACGCATATTTCTTGTTGGGACTAAAATTGCAGGCAGGTCAGGTGATTTGGTGCGTAATTGGCTCGTGTATGATAATTTTGAAAAAAGATTCAGCTCTTTGGTAGCAAAATCCCGAGACCAGGGTCATGAACCGCAAGAACTAATTCAACAGAGTTCTGGAAGCACAAACGAGCAGAGGGAAAATCGAAATCATTCGGGTTTTATTAACAGCCAGTCCAGTGCTGCAGAGGAGGAAGAAGTGATTCTCTTTAAGCCCATCATCACGAGACATAACTCAGCTCCTGCTTCTACATCCCGCCCCTCGAGTGATCGTGTCTCTGCTGAAGGAACGAAGGAAGAAGGGGCAAGCAGTGATGAGTCCTTGCGTCGTGCCTCCTCGCTTTTTGTCGGGCAAAGCCAATCCCAGACTGCAGATACTTTCAGTTTCCGCCCTGATACCACTAATAACCCGAGATTGAGTAGTCCATTGAAGCCCCAAGAGCCTGTCTTGAAAGACTCCTCAGCTTACCCTGCTGGACCTCCATCCCTCAAGGCATGGGTCATTGACAAAGAAACTCTCAGTGAATCCTTCAATGCCCTTTCGATTACTGAAACAAAAGATCCCATAGTTAGTTCCTCCCATGTTTCTGCAGCAGCAATTCTCGATGCCCCTCCTCCGCCTTATGCAAGTCCAGTGCCTTCTGCCCCGCTTTTACCCGAAGATGCCTCGTGGTTCAAGGGCAGCAAGGAAGGCGATGGCATTCTCGGGGCATCACCAATGAGTGGATACTCATACACGAACTGGCATCCAACTCGGGGACCATTCAATTTCGTGAGAGGAGCTCCAAGTTTTCTCGACGGATACTCGCCACTGCAAGGGATGAGCTCGTCCGAATGGCTATACCATTACAGAAACAGGCAGAATTTCGATCGAGCCAACACTCACTTCTGGCCATCTCACTTCAATAATGTACCACCATCAACCTACCCCAATAATCTGAATGCACCTAACATGGCGAGGTACGATCTTTTAGACCAGTGGGGGAACCCGTTGGCTTCGAGCCCTGCAGCGCTGTATTTGGAGACCCCCCCGCAGATGCTTCCCAGTCCTCTCATCCCGGGCCCTGACGAACACAGAAGAGACAAGCCCATTTTTGGGTACCAAAGACCGTCCCCTTATGTCTGTGGCACGGGTTTAGAGCTAAGATCAGAGCAGCCAGCATTGCTGCACTATCTGAAAGAGAGAGAGCTTCAGTTGCAGCCAGAGTATCAGTTCAGAGGTCCATCTTTTATGGGGAACTGATACATTGCTCCATCTTTTATGGGATTTTCTCTAACTTTATATGCATCACATTGCATGTATGTATGTATGTAAGCATCATTACTGGATTTACTGCAGTTTTTAGTGTGGGGTTTGGGCTACTGTATGTTTTAAACAGTTGAAAGATGAATGCATTTTAGAAAGTTACTAAGCCAATGAGAGGTATACATTTCCCTGCATACAATATTCTTGCTTCATTTTTAATATACTGCAAGTTATTAAAATAAACTTATAATACATTAAAAATTGATGGGGCGTCGGCCCTATTTAATTAAGGGGTTCTAGGCATAAGGGCGTAGAATTTCAATCATTATTGCATGGACCATGGTCCACATAGTTGTGTGGACCAAAAATAAAAAATACATTATTTTTGTACTGAAGGTACATTATTTTTGTACTTAGAATTTCAATCATTATTGCATGGACCATGGTCCACATAGTTGTGTGGACCAAAAATAAAAAAATACATTATTTTTGTACTGAAGGTACATTATTTTTGTACTGTAGGTACATTATTTTAGGGTACATTATTTTTGTACGGTAGGTATACTATCAAATAATGTACTTACAGTACAAAAATAATGTACCTTTTATTTTTGGTCCACACAGCTGTGTGGACCATGGTCCATGCAATAATTTTTGGGCTAAGGTTATGGTGGCCCAAGGTGGGAGAGGAGGTGTTGATGGGCCGGCAAGACAAGCATTTTCATGCAAAGATGATGAATTATAATTTTTCCTTAAATTAAGTGATGAATTATTTAGAGTTGTGATTCGGAGCATTTTCATATATATATATAATGTGGTTGCGCGCTACGTGTGGTCAGTATGATCGCACGACTATGTATACAAATATATACGACTCAATAGTAAAAAATGCACCACACAAATATGCACCATTAGGTACACATCATCAAAAAACACATCACTGACTCACTGTGTATATAAATATACACCACACAGTCTTAGGAAATGCACCAAGGGGGAGGAGAATTATGATATTTTGGGTGGTGTGTTTTTTTAGTATTTTTGTGTATTTTCATTGTGATCTATGTTTTAACATTGAATTGTACAGTAGTGTATTCGGGACCAACAGCACCAGAAGGCATGGCCACAGTTGAATAGAAAATATATATATATATATATATATATATATATATATATATATATATATAGTTCCAACCTTCGAAAAAACCTTCCAAAAATGGCATGTCATGCACCCCTATGGAATACGTGGCATTTTGATGCAAAGGTGTGATGTTGTGGAGATGCCACCAGTTCTCCCCTCTTTCAACTCCATCTTCTTCTCCCATGCATTTAAACCTCCCTCAGCTCTCCTCCCCAAAATCTATCTATCGCAGAAACTAAACAAACACAAAAATCTGATCAATCTTGATTTCGCAGTAGCTGCCATGTCGTCGTCTATGACCAAAAACGCCATAATGTCTTTCCTCTCTAAGGCTACTCGTCCTCCATCCCCTTCCTCCTCTCCCCGACCCAAATTCTCCAGAGTTTGCTTCTCCTCAGCCTCCTCCCCCCAGGTATAACATATGGGTTAATTAACTCATGTATATATGTTATTATTTTTTATTTCTAAAGAGGAGTAAATCTTGTCTTCTGATTTTAGTCGGTAATAATGTAAAGAGCAAAGAGTATATAAGTTTCTTGTGCAATTTTTGAAGCAGGGTTTTAATGCATCGGAGGATTACAAGCGTAGAGACTACGAGAAAGGGTACGCGGGAGACAGGACGGTGGGGGACGCGGCGGCGGAGGTGGCGGAGAAGACGCGGGAGAGCGCGCGAGAAGCCGCGGACAGGACCAAGGAGAGAACCCACGAAATGAAGGAGGACGCCAAAGGCGGCGCCCGGGACGCCAAGGACAGGGCGAAGGAGTACGCGCACGACGCCACGGAGAGGACCAAGGAAGGGGCGAGCAAGGCGGCGGACAAGGCCAGAGAGTACGCGAACAGGACGAAGGACACGACGAAGGAGACCGCGGGGGCGGCGGCGGAGAGGACTAAGGAAGGGGCGAATAAGGCGGCGGAGGCGGCGGAGAGCATAGGGGAGAAGGCGAAGCAGACGGTGCAGGGGGCGTGGGGGGCGGCGAAGGAGACGGGTCAGAAGATTAAGGAGAGTGTGGTGGGGAAATCGGAGGATGTGGAGGACTACGTTGAAGATCACACCAAGCCGCCGAGGAAGGTGTCGCCGGAGGAGAAGACGATGGACGATGAGGATGTGGTGGAGCTCAGGAGGCGTGCCGGTGACAATAAAAAATTCTGAAACGGGAAAAAGTATACGTATGTCTCTATATAGGCAGATATATATAGGGATCGTTAATTATTATTATGTTATATGTTGTTTTCTAAGTAGTAAATCACTCCCATAAACATATATATGCTTGTTTTTCAAATCATATCATGTTTCATTTTTATCATGTTATCCACTAGTAGCACATGTTTCATTTTAAGAAATTTTGAAAACCAACCATACAGAATGCATTAATCAATAAATAAATGCAAAGTACAATTGGGGAAAGAAATAAATAAATGAAAAGTACAATCGTGGAAAGAAAATTCCACGACAGATGAGAAATTAGTTGTCTGTGCAAGCACATAAATTGATTTCTAGATATAGCAAATAGACATATTTCTAGACATACCAAATTGATCTCTAAACAGACACGTTTCTAAACATAGCAAATTGATCTCTAAACAGACATGTTTCTAGACATAACAAACAGATACGTTAATAATCGAATGTAAATCCAACGATAAAGAAGTTTAATATAAGATAATCTAACTCGACTATGTAACTATAATCAACACCCCTTTAACCGGTTTCTTAACAGCCATTGCCTGCAAGATCTAGATCTGACTACACAACAACCTTCATTTTAAGAATTTAATCGGTGAAAAACACAAAACGACTTCTCAGTCTTAACATTTAAGACACAACGTGAAACGTTTTTAAAAAATTGTAAATTAAAAATAGATTAAATTAAAGTCACCAATCAAAATTGAAAATAACAGTGGTAATCAAATCGATAATATATGATGAAGTTAAAATGAACACTCTGCAAAAGAAAGAACACTCCATGAACCCAGACCTGTATAACAAACATCCGTTCCATCACCAATGTACAAATTACAATAGACACAAAGCATATTTCCCCTCCCTTTATTTGACAATGACATTACAATAAGAATATAAAGAAAGCCATGTTTTTGCTACTATAGTACAGTGTTCATCTCTCATATGTGGTTTGGCTTGCTCTACTGCTATGCTAACATTCAGGCGGCTGCTATAAATTAAACCACCGGGGGGAGGGCACGCATATCCACTCTTCCTCTCATCGACGATGCTTCATGAGTATAACCAAAGGAAGTGTTTGCATTCTTCAGTAAATGCAATTTGTGTTTCAATCCCAACAAGGAATGGAATCTGACCAGTGGTATGAAAAACTTTTTGTTTGTTCAGAGGGGTTGGACTGTCATAACTTGCTGGAAATGAATTTAGTTTGAGAGCCTTCAGGTTTGTCAGGTTGGGGTGTGTTTTTCAGCAGTTCATCTCTGTCAGCCATAAACTTTGCGAATCGGGAGCCCTTTATGTTCTTGCTACCACCGTCTTGGGGAAGTAGCGGTAGATCGAGCAAAGAGGGGCCTAGTTTGGATGATAAAGGTGGCGCCAATGCCCACACAGAAGATAGCTGATCATTTGGTTTGTCGAGATACTCCAGCAGGGATAACTCCTGCATATCTGTTAGAAAAATAGCACATAAAAAAATTAATGGAATTGTGTCATGTGAACTTGTGAAGTGCATATACAGATATGGTAAACATGGGGTAAAAGCCAGTACAAAAAAGGCTCAAACTTTTCATGCCCTTTACTTCATTGCCTTTCATGTATAGAGCAAAACTTTATAAACAAGTTCAATTAAAATTTAGGTAGGGAGTCCATTCCAGCAAAGTTCTTCAAACTATTAGCTTTTTCCAGTTGGTCTTCATCTATTAATTTGGACAAATTTTGCTCTGGGTTATCAAAATCTTTCTGCATTTGGTACTCTTGTTAGTCTAACGTTAACAGGCGTGAAATTCGGTGGCAATGTAGGTTTTTTTTTTTTTTTAACTCAAACGCGCCTTTTCCAAGTGTTGCGAGTCCAATTGTGTTGGGCTAAGAGAAAAGGTGCACTGCACTAATAGCCTACATAACCCCTGAATTTCACACCTAGTTAATGGTAGACTAACAGGAGGATTAAATGTAAAATGATTCTGATAGTCCAGGACAAAATCTGTCCAAATTGATAGACGAGGACAAATTGCGAAAAAAGCTAACAGTCAGAGGACCTTTGCTGGAATTAACTCTTTAGTGAGGATACAAACTTCTTAAAAATATCCAGGTTGAAGGAAACAAAGTTTCCACCCCAAACCTGTAGAATATGATCTAGGCTGCTTTTAAGTTTTAAAATTATACTTTTTTTGACACCTAAGTTTAAGTTTCATTCTAAATAAAGGATGCTTTGCTGGAAACAAAATTCTTTCCGTCTTTCATTTTCTGGGAAAGTAGAACCTTGCCATCTATGGCAGTATGAAATTATGAATTCGGGCTATAACAAATATCAAATACCTTCAGAGAACTTGAAGATAGGTTCCAAAGCTGCACACGGGATACTGAAGTTCAAATGCGGTATAACAGTACCTCCACCATGTTTGGCGTTGCTGTGCAAATAATAAATAAACAGTTCTTTAGACTGGACATTAAGAAACATTTTAATTGATAGATGTGTAATTCAAATAATAATTATTACTGTTTCAACATTCAGTAATTGCTGCTGTTAACATCCATGCTCGTAAGTAATATGCCAACCACGGAACCACCAATTACTAGATCCAAAGGCTTATTAATACTACATTCAGAATCATCCTTGATAGGTTGTATTCTTTTACCTTGTCACAAGGCCAATCATTCGCCCGTCCGAATTGACAACTGCTCCACCACTACCACCGGGATGGACAGCAGCTGTTGTTTGAAGCATTGCAGGAAAATATGTTTCTTGAATGGACTGATAGTGCATAGACCTCTTTGTTTCAACTACCTTAGCTATGACACCAAGGCAAGCAGATGGAAGGAAGTCTAAACAAAAGACAGAATTGTAAGTTACAAATGATATACAAGATGGGAATACTTGGCCTTTTTAGGGAGACAGAGTTCAGGAGCTATTTACCACATCGTGGTCCAAATAGACCGTGTCCAAGAATATATGCCTTTGATCCAGGGGAGGGGCAAGTGAAGTCCATAACAATGGGGCACAGCTGATCTGGAACAAACTCAAGTTGCAGTAGTGCAACATCTAGTGGTCCTTTGGAAACATGAACAACTTTCGCATTGGTCCATATCCAAGGATCCATAAAATCCAAGCGTACACGTATATTCCTATTGCCTGAACTTTCTGGGTTGACTCTAAACCCTTTGTGCCTTCTCTTAAGAGAAAAATCCACAGGTTCCATTCCTGTTTGCGGTAAACCTTGATCCCTACTGTTGATGCTAACTTTTTCATCACCTGGATGTTTGCATTGATCATAGGGCGTAAAAACAACCTTGGGTTTGGTCTTAGGTACTTCACCATTTGCAGATGCCTTTCCAAATCTCCATGGCTCCAGAAGATGAGCATTTGTAAGGATCAGACCTTGTTTGTTGAGCAAAATACCAGAGGCCCATGCTCCATCATCAACAGTGATAAGACAAATAGAAGCTGTTGCCTTCTCGATTGAGGATGATGGTGGGGGGCCTGCACAGAGATATCCATGGATGTCCTTTATGGATCCACCCTCGGTCCCCATTCCCACATCACTCAATAATCCATTGTCATGGCGGATGCCATTCCAGGTATTTTGAGGCTGCTGGTCCAGCATATCACTGCATGCAGATGCAATAGCTTCCCAAGGGATAACCATCTGTCACCCAAAGTTTCATACTTTCATTATTATGCTATGCAAGTATTCCGTATTTGTAACCAAATAACAAGAATAAGAATAACCCTCCAGCTTCAAAGAAAGCAGAATGGGCGATAAAAATACCAAATGTAGTAAAAGCCAAAAGTAAATGCACAAAATGCACGGACGAACACATAGGGATGCACTGGGAAAAGAAAAGGGAACACCTATTCTGAAAATCAAAATACTCTCTCACAGTACACTAAATAATAGGTTCAAATACCTGGACTAGAAAGCATCAAAGGGTGCAGCAAATTTGTGTATGCTAGTCTTGGCATAGAAAGCTACACATTTTAGTGTCAATTCTGAGAGGTTCGTGGGCAGTGGGTCAGATGAACAGACATCTATCAAGTTCAAGGGTGGGTGATTTTAAAAAGAGAATAAAACTGTCTCTGTGCTTACCTGAATTTCAGCAGCACTAGTCCTCTGCCTTAATGGTCTTGATAGGATACCTATAAGTTCTGCATGTTTCCCAAAAACTGGGCTACCTTCCATTCCTAACACATTATGAGTAAGAATAGAATCATAGTTTCAGAATATTAGAAATTCATGAAAGAACACTAAGTTACAAGGAAAACTCTAATACCAGGAAGACACCGGATATCAGCCATCAACAATGATCTTTTTGAGTTGCTAGATGGGTAAATGTTGGCAACGGATCCCACCGCTACACTGTTCCAACAGTAAAGTGGAGCAGTCATAGGAAGAATTTATAAAGAACCAGGCGAAACTAATATTATAAGCAAGACTTAGGTAAATTGGATTTCAAAGAAAGTTCTAATGCACAGTTCCAGCTAATTTCAGTAAGCGCATGAATTAAAAGGCAAACCACAAATAATTAGACTTGAAGAAATATTAATAAGAGTAACATATAGCTAGTTTATTATATTACTTCATATGTGGTTTTAACATCATGGTTTTGGTAGTCAGATGGGAAAATACTAAACAATAGAGTTCATAATCTATTGAAATATACAATATACTTCCACAATAAGCAAATACCTGTTAAAAAAGTGAATAGGAGATAAGATGCCAAAAGGAGAACCAATTGACAGAAGAAGATCTCCCCTCTTATTAAAATGAGACGTGCCTATTTTCGGAAGGCCCTAAATAAGAAATAACATGGGAATTAAACATGAACTTCATTCAGCAGTCACAATGCAGCAGTAGCAGCAAAAGCAGATAAGCCATATGCCCATATGTCATGCCATGCACCATTTGACAGTATATTTCTAAATGTGAAAAAAAAAAAAAAAAAAAAAAAAAAAAAAAAAAAAAAAAAAAAAAAAAAAA
>NC_044916.1:3824928-3830255 GCF_003576645.1 Ipomoea triloba
AAAAAAAAAAAAAAAAAAAAAAAAAAAAAAAAAAAAAAAAACAACAACAACAACAACAACCTTAATACCTCATACTCAGTGGAAGAAACTCTGAGAAGAGCAACTCTGGTTGTTGATTTGCCCATCAAACTTGGATTGCTAGATTCTGCCACCACAGTATACTTTTGGCTTGGGAAAGAAGCTTGCTCGACCTGAAATGATTATTTGAGAAATCCTGTTATATGATAGATATACCATCTATGAAGTCAATTTTCTAAATTTTCTTTCAGACAAACATTTTAGTTGACCTTTCTAATATTGTTATAAAGAGCGTAATCATTTGTGAATTCTGTTTTGACATGTCTGAACATTTGCCTTGTAGTCTCATAATTGGGAACTTGACGCTAACTCTATGGAGGAATCTGGCAAGCATGCTGTATCCTGAAGATATAGCTAGTAGTAAGCAAGAGATATTCATTTTTTGTTCCACATTTATTGTAATTATTACAGTATTTGAAAGCAGTTTGTCTAGTAGCATGGAGCCTTTTAAATTTTTAATTGTGAAAATGATGCTGTTTTTCATGTAGCATGGGAGTTAAAGGCACAAAAGCCGAAAGTGAATCATCTACCTCATAAAGCAAGGAACTGGATTTTGCCATTTAGTCAGCAATGACAAATGCCCCCTATGTGTTTCTTTAAATCAATTTCAATTTTCATCATCACTGAATATCTCTTATTTGCAGGCAAAAACGATTTGGTTTATTAACAAAAAGTCATGCAAGGACAACAAAAGAAAACAAGTTGAAACTACAACTTTTAGTTGAAAAAGTTGAAACTACAACAAGACTACCTGCTTCTGTGCAGAATCCATAAATGATTGATGACCACTTCCATAGGAAGCTAGAGACCAACCAACTTCCCACCCGTGCTCTATTGAACCAGAAGAAGCTTCAATCAGAGATTGGACAGCAGTAGATGATGTAGCCACATCAACCTTCATAAATAACACCAAAAAGACTATGCTAGGATATTTGTCAATAACAGAGAGAATGAGAAAGAAAGGACCAGCCCTAATATGAAACCAGTTTCTAATACACGAAAGAAAATTCCATATCACATGGTGAATAAGGCAATGTGAATTGCATAGTAAGATTAGTGACAAATCACCTCTGCAAAATTAATTCTAATAAAATAACAGATGCAAACAGTCATCAGATTAAGGAAAACAGGTTATCCCTTGACAAATGCCTACCAATCTAAGAAGTTCAGCTGGAACCCAATGCAGAGCCTCCTTGTTTGCCGTTGTATATGCCTCCTTACCCTATAAATAAAATAGCATGCATATGAATATAACCTAAATCAATAAACACTTAATAATATGTGACAAATTGCTTAACAACAAACCACTCTAGTAGTCTAGTTACAAGATTTGTATACCTCCGTCAAAATGTCAATCTGAGCACCAGGTATCAATGTTGGTTTATCCAGCTAAGTATCAAACAGCAAATGCCATGTGTGAGAACACAATAAAAGTTCCACGAACCATAAGCAAATTCTACAAACTGAACTGTATAAATCTTTAACCTTTGACATGCTGTCTCTATGTTGCTGTGAAAGAAATGGCTCAATAACAGATGCAACAGTCATAACCAAAACATAACCTCCCATAGATTGCAAATTGCCTTCACCCACATTCTGCTTGGCCACTGAAGCATTAACAAGCGAGCTCGGCAAAAGCATTCCAGACGCTGACAATGTAGTTCTTCCAGAACTACTCAAATTCAGCAATAAATGAACAAAACCAATAAGTAAAACAAATAATTCCCAAATT
Organism: Ipomoea triloba; assembly: GCF_003576645.1. Taxonomy (NCBI): domain Eukaryota; kingdom Viridiplantae; phylum Streptophyta; class Magnoliopsida; order Solanales; family Convolvulaceae; genus Ipomoea; species Ipomoea triloba. The sequence continues at coordinate 3,826,739 of NC_044916.1, forward strand.
AAATAACTCAATTAACTGCAATTCAGGGTAAAATATTCGTGAACTTCATAACTCCTACCAGTCCTATATACAACAAGCAAATACACGAGAGAAAACAAACTTACTTGTACAAGTGGAAAGCGTGCTTTCGCATTTTCAGTCCCTTCGGGTCCTTAAAATACACGAAAGTTCAAAAATTTTCAATTAATATAAGATAAACAAACAATTCTGATTTCTGAACGATCAGCAACAGCTGAATACATACATATATACACACACATATATACACACACACACGCATATATTTGTAATTGCATCACTTGTTTGGGGAGAACTTACAGGGCCTTGAATTCGAACCATGACGGCGAAATTGCGAGCGACATCGATGACTTCCTGGATGCTCATCGTGATATGGTGTTCGTCAGGTGCATACGATTGAATTGAGGCGCGGAGAGAACTGCGAGCAGAGCGGTAGAAGTCTAGAAGAAGACTGCGGTAATCTACTTGTTTGCGACTTCCAATGTAGAGACGCTATTTCTTCCATTTTCCTTTAAAAAATTGTTCCGTACTAATTTTTTGTCCCAAAAGTTTTGACTCCACTTACCAGTTACTCCCCTCTTGATTAAATTAGATTACAAGAGGTAAGTGGGGGCATCCGGGCATGTATTACTTAATTTACAAATTACAAATACTATTAAGGATAGGTTTGGGAGGTGGTGGGTTCGAATCTCAGTGGAGTCAATACTGACTCTTGTGATTCAATAGGTTGAAAAAGTAGTTATGAACAGATACTGCATTGTAATAGAGTTAGTAGTATTCAAAAAAAAAAAAAATTAAGGAGTGGTTTGGTTCACGAAATGTTAGATTACCTTAGGAAATGTTAGATTACTGTTTGGTAAAATTTAGACTATGTAATATAAACATGCATGTTTGGTTGATGATTTGTTGTTTATGTTATAATGGTTATTTTACCTTAGTACCTTATATTACAAATCACCTTGCAAACATGAACATGTGCCAAACTACTACAATATAATGTTCTTGCTTTTCCAAATTTATGTTTTCCCATATCTAGTCCTCTTTCATAAAAATAAAATAAATAAAATAAAATTCAAAAATAAGTTTTCACCTTGATGTATGTTAAGGGCAAAGAATGTAAAATGACAAGGGGATCTAACATTACCTAAGATGAACAAGGGAATCACATTCCCTCCAAAACAAGGAAAAATGTGATGTGGATGCAATGTTTGATTCCAAGGGAATGTTATATAACTCCAATCAAACATAGGAATCTTAGATAACCAACCCAATATAATCCTAGTTATCCTATATAACCCGAACCAAACACCCCCTTACATCCTCTTGGTTAAACTCATTATAGTCACTTTATTTTGCATGACGAATAAAATTTATAGTCATTATTCAAAACTGTATAATAGATAAATCTCGCTCGTGTGTAATAGCATGCCAATTATTTTTCTTGTCTAGTTTACAGATACACATGAACCAGTAGTTATACCGTAGACCATGGGTCATAACTGATACTACAGTTGTGTTAATTGTTACTGCAATTGTATTGAGCGGATACTGCAGTTGTGTTGAAATGAAACTGCAGTTACGCAAAACAAAGGTCATTTCATCCTTTTGAAACTGCAGTTGTGTTGAACTGATACTGTAATTGTGTTGAATTGATACTGCAGTTGTGTTGAACGGATCAACGGCCTCTGTTCCCCGCAACGTACTATAGTTTCCTTTCAACACAACTGCAATATCTTTTCAACACAACTGCAATATCCGTTCAACACAACTACAATATCAGCCATGACAATGGTCTATAATGCATTGTGGACCATGGTCCACAGTATAATTTGCGCACATGAACATGGTTTACTTAATACATACCCTCGAGTAGTCATTACAAATTTTCTTCGACACCCAAAAAAATCTATTCATCCATCTCATTTACCTATCTTATTTATTATTTATTGGTCAAGTCAATTTTTTTTATTTGATTATTTTCTCTAGTATTTTCTCTTCTTTTTTTTGTGTGTGTGTGTGTTTAATAATATGTTTAATGTATTTTCTAAATATATAAATTTTATATGTTGATATTAAACTTAATATTATAAAATTTGAATTATAAATAATTCTAGACAAGTCTCATTAACCAACTCTCATATATAAAATTGGAGAGAGAGTCCCCCTCCACTTGATGATTTTGTGGGACGCTTTGATTGAAGACTTGCTTGGTATTCCCCATATGAGGGGTGTAACACGCATTCTCTAGTTGACTTCTTCTTGTAGTGTCCCTCCTCCACTTAATGTTAAAGATTAAAAAAAAAAAAAAAAAAAAAAAGGAGACGGGGGGGACAAGACCTGGAACAAGGCAACTCGGTCTGATTCATGAGATCCAAGGCCAACTCGGGGCAATCGCCCATTCTCATCTCATAGCCCGTCTTGGTATCCATAACGAGGGGTTTGGACCAAGCTACGCACCCTGATTCGTGAGCTTTGACACATTCTTATAGCCTGACACGATTTTAGCTATATGTTAGTTAGATTTTCCTTCTATAAATCGCTTGTGTCCTAGTCTAGACAAATCATGTTCAAAGTCAAGACAAAGACAAGTCATTCTATGTTCTATTATTACACAATATACTTTTGTAACGCTCTTTGCATTAATTCAATCACTGTTTGTTTTTAAAGCAAATCCAAATACTATTGTTACAATATTTTGTTCCTTTTATCCATTTAATTTATGTGAGCTAAATTGATCCATTCATAGCCCAGATCAAATAGTTCCATCATTATACTATTTGATTGTCCAAATTAAATTCAAACAAAAAACTCATGTGGTATTGTGGCGTGAACAAGATATCAGAGGTTTCTTCCAGTTTGACTAGATATATCATATTTGAGTCATATGAATGCAGTTATCTCTATTAGTGTTCTATTCTCGATGTATGGTTGCTAGTCGACTTATTGAGGAAACATAATTCAAACCCAAAATATTCGATAGAAAAGTAATAATGCATGTACTTTCACGACACGTTTGGTTCACGAAATATGCTTGAAATGGCATAGCATTATCAGTAATAGGCATATTTATTTGTTTAATTTGGTAAACATTTCTATTCCCAAGAACAATGTTATTGAGAATGGCCCATTCCCCCTAGAGGGGGATAGTTATTACTGCCCCCGATATTAACTTATTCATGAGTCTTCAAGAATAGCTTTTATTTTATTTTCTATTTTACCATTTGTTTAATCTAAACTTTTACGCTATCTTTCTATCTTTCTCTCTGTCTTCGCATTTCTTCCACCATCAGTATCAAATTGAAATTCTTCTTCAAGCTTTAAATAAATGTATTATTCTTCTTCTTTTTTTTTTTTTTGAAAATTGAAAATAAACAAAGGTATTCTTCTAAACGTTATTTTTTTACAAATTAATTAATTAATTATATATATATATATATATATATATATATATATATATATATATATATATATATATATATATATATATATATATATATAT
>NC_044916.1:3831010-3857118 GCF_003576645.1 Ipomoea triloba
TATATATATATATATATATATATATATATATATATATATATATATATATATATATATATATATATATATATAAACTGTTGCAACTACACCATTTAGAACAAGAAGCTTTATGTTCTATAATGAGTTATCTGCTGCAATATATTCTAAAGATCGTGCAACTGGAAAAGATGCATATACAACATATGACATAATTGAAGAAATACAACCTGAAGAACAAAATGATATAAAAGTTGACACAAATGATAGTGCATTTGTTGGTTTGGATGATATCGATTTCATGAGTACACAACTTGAGCCACAAAATGATGGAAGAAAAAAAAAATCAAGTAAGAGAAACAAAGGTCATGATGAAGATATGTGCTGAGAATATACTTAATGTTGCGAAGCTAATAAGCAATACAATGTCAGAAGTTGGTAAGAACTTGCCCGATGGTCTTCAATATGACCGTAATATGAATATGTTTCAGAAGCTTGGTCACGCATTAAAAGAGGTTGATGGTTTCACTTTAGACGAAATGAACTTATTATCGTTAAAGCTCACTGATCATCCTAATAAATTGACTTTTTTTTTTCTCAGTATTTATCCTAGTCGAAGAGTACAGTGGATTAGAAGATTACTTGATGGCAATTAATCACTATGCATATTTATATTTTATGAACATTGCTACTATCATTGGATTTTTTTGAGTATTTTGATGAAAAAAATTATGTTATTCTTTTTTTGAATATTACGGAGTATTATGTTCTTTAAAATTTTTTGTTATTTATATGAATATTTTGTTTCATAATTTACACCATTTTTTATAATGTTGTAATTGCTATAGAATAATATTATTTAAAATCTTATGTAACAACAACAATAATAATCATCATCGTAATAAAAATAATCATAATAATATTATATATTTTGTATAATGGTATATATGTATTTTAAATATATACTATATTCTATTTATATTACTTAAACCAACCAAAGACTGAAATAGCATTCATAAAGTCTATTCATTTACTAAACCAGACAATATAATATAATTCATATTATATTTCTTACATATTCCATCCCCTATGGAATAGTATTTCTATTCCCTAAAAATTCATTCCGTTAACCAAACTATTTTACTCCATACTTACGTGTTGTATTATAGCTAATTCATTCAGAGAAAAAAAAATAGTGGCATATATTTGATAACTCTCTTTATCTTCTATACTTTCTCAAATAAACATTCTCAATCCAAAGAATCTAAACTCCTATCATCAGAATTCGTCCACATGACCACCCATTTAGAATGGTAATCGAGATGCCATCCCATCATAGTACATAGTAGTTAGCTATTTATTGATATTTTATTATAAATTTTTTAAAAGATAAACAACTATATTATTGTGATAAAAAAATCTTATATTTTAATACACAAATGAGAGAAGACATACCAAACTCCATAGCAAAACTACGAGCATGTAGTTTTAGCAAGAGCATAGGCTATAAGGTTTGCTAACTTACTAATATATCTAACTATGACAAAATCCACAAACCTATTATAGTGTTAAAATTAAAACATTTTAAAATACCAAGCTCGTATGAGAAAGATATTCTCTAGTATGGTTATTATTTATTATAGATTGTTTATTCAGCTGAAAAATACAAATCAACAAAACTATATATAATGAGTTAATGGCTATTTTATGTATATGTATATTACACAACAATATTAATTATTAATATTATACTAAAATTGGCATGATGAATAGGTGAAAATACGGGCATACTTTTAAAATTCAAACTCAACTTACTACCTACCATAAATGAAATTTGTAATTACATATTTACATTAGCCTAAGAATGTGTTATCTAGTGGGTGAAACATAATTATTGTACAAAGTTGTATGTAAATGTGATATAACTAAAATTTGATTGGATATTTGGATTAATTATTAATATATAAAAAAATTTCAAATGTATAATGATGGAAAGATTATCATCATAAAAATGAAATTGATAATAAAATAATGTATTTATATTAAACTCCTACATAGAAAAGCGTGTGTCTTACAAAAAGAAATAGTCGATCGGATATCTGTACCGTCTGCTTCAAGACTTGTACGCGGCCGCTCTGACTTAAATTTACGAACACGAAGGCAGAAACACTATATTTACACCTTGTTCGCTTTCCTCCTCCACCACCACCACCACGAATCACCGCTACCACTGCCGGCGAGCTCGGCTCCCAGCTTGGCGAGTCAATGCCTGCACAGAAGCGTTCGCGCGAGGCATCTCCGCCGCCCACGACGGAGGAGGAGGAGGAGAAGGACGACGATTTGCACCCCGAGAATCAGAATCAGAACGACGAAGAAGCCGATGAAGGAGATGGTACGTACTTACGTATCTTAGGTTTATGTTTACGCGTAGAATCTACTCTTCATTCTCGATGCCTGGCGTGTCAGTGTAGAATTTCGATGGCGGCTTTGGTTTTTGCTCAACGATTTTGTTTTTTGTGTTTGACTTGTAGATTCGGATGAAAGTTCTTCTTCAAGTGATGCCGAGAAAGACGAGTATTTTCACTTCCTCTTCTCTTTATAATTCACGTCATATGCATCCGCGGAAAGATGCATTAACTTATATCTGTTTATACGGACTGTGATGTGTATGTATGCATTTTTCGGCTAAATGTACGGTGGAGAGGCATGTTTGTTGTGTCTGGTTTGTGGTTTCGTTATTTCACTGAGCCTGTTCGCAAATATGAATGTTACTGTTAATTTGGTAGTTGATGTTTTGTATCTATGGTGATGTGTTTTTTTTGGGTACATCTGAGGGGAGGGGAGGGGATTGAACTTGTGACCTCATACTTAGAATCACAAGCCGATGATGCCACTGGTAGACAAGGTCTTTGGCTCTCCATCTACAATGATAGTTCCCTTTGAGATTCACATTCTCTGTTTAGCTACAGAATTTGGTTTTGTTTCCATGAGCATTGCTTAAGGTGTTCATATAAGTTCTTAATGAGTGTAGCCTTTATTTTATTTTATTTTTTGAGGAAATTATCCTGAGATTTCAGTTTCTGCTTATATCCTGTATGTATCTCCAAAAAAAAACAGGAAAATAATCCATTTGACCATTACAGTTTTATCTAAGGTGAGTAGTTATTTATTGGTTGCATGTTGCTTCATAAGGTCTACCAAGTTGCTACCATCTTGATTTTCTCATGCTTGTCACGCTTCCTGGAAAGCTGATATGGAAGTTTCAGTCATATCATAGATTGATACTGTTTATCTCTGATTTTTATCCTGTTTGTTTCTTATTAAGTTCTTATATGTTTAAACTTTGGGGTTGAATGGTGGCAGGTGGTAAGTGTTTCTCTTTACTGGTATTGAAATTGAATAGGATTCTTGTGAACTCATCCAAGCTGGTAGTTCTGTTTGAACCTACCTTGCTCACTAACTTAGCTGCTTTTGGAGGAATAAGGAAATCCAAATATGATAACAAATACAACTAGATGAGACTTTATAGTTTGAGCCAGAGAAGCAATTGAGAAAAGGGTATAACAACAAAGAATGATAGAACATAGATTTGAATGTGTTGGACCAAGTGCCCATGTCTTTTTCATATGCTAGTTGTAGGGATGAGGCTAGCCAAAATATTCATTGATTTGATACAACCTAGTTTGGTGGATCTTAGATGCCCCTACTCTCACCAAGCTTGCTCCCCCACCTCCACAGAAGATGCAAAAGAGGAGAAGATATAGAATTTAAGGTAGTTCATGTCTAAGCACCAAATTGGCCCAGAAGTTTAGATACTAGATATAGGCATTGTAATGTAATAATATCTGTTTGGTTGATCAAGCTGGAAATGCATGTAATTGCATAAAAGCTGTTGTTAAGGTAAGAATACAAAATTCTAGGGGGTTATCTTGTATACTTTTGTATTTACTTATTAGCGTGGCCTACAAATTGCTTAGAGAAATTATAGAAATTGTAGAGCAGTAATGACTTTTAAGGTAGTGCATTAATGACTTTTAAGGTAGTGCATTTATGACTTTTAGTAGGTGTAGTGAAAACTAGAATGGTAGTAGGAGAGGAAAAAAAGAAAAGAAGGGACACATTATTCTTTATTGGGTTTCAAAATATTACCATATCATTTGACTGATGGTCTTTCTTTAATTTTAATAACTCATTTCTTTGTGTTAGCTTTGGTTCCAGTTCTGAGAACAAGACATGATCTTTATGCCCTGCAATAAGGACCATTCTTTCTCCCCCTGCATATTTTCAATCTGTATCAGGCCCTTAGCCCCTTACTGAAGTGAATCACAAATTACTATAGGCCTGTAATTAAAAGGGCTGCAATTTTGCTTTTGCATGTCCTTGATTTCTTAGATGAATTTATGCTCTAATATCCTATCAGTTTTTAACTAGTTTGCAAACATACGCTTTGCAGCTTAGGTCAACTTGTAGTATGAAAAGTTGCACCACTTAACATTTTGAATGGAAATATGGAATTGCAACTTTGCATCCTTCTAGTTCCTGTGCCTAAATTAATGAAGACTTTTCTTTAACTGCTTGTAATAACATATACTTTCAAGTAAAAACATTTTACACTTCTTGATCAGTCTTACTTTTTTGATTTTTTATGTTGATCTTTTCATGATTTGATGTGTTTATACAGCTGTCTTTCTCTCTTAATTGTGCTTTCTCTTATTTATTGAATCTTTTTCACCAGAGGACTCATTGTCTTGACTAAATTGTATGTTTCCTTTTTATATAATTATATTTTGTCAAACTTTTTTTTTCCTATTAAAGAAAGACAATAATGCTCCAAGAAGAATTAGAGTAATTCAAATAAACTGCTTATATCTTTCTGAATTAGATCCTCTAAACAGACATATGCCATCTAAAAAGTTTTATCCCATAGAAACTTCTCTTGAAAAGATATTTAGCATTTTTAGGCTCTAAATTATGTTAATGTATTTGCTTTACATAGTGACTCAAACACAAGCACAAGCACATCAGTTGTAAGATAAGTTGAAAACATTTGAGTACAAACTTCAAACATGTTCATGACTGCTCTTTCCTTTTCCAAGGTTTCGTGTTTAGCTGTTGTTGTGCTGATGCTTAATAGCTAATGAAAAAGGTTGACATCTAACACCGAAAAGACATTTGAACTAGACAATATGAAGTGGACCCCAGGGAAAATATCTCTCCAATTACTCTATGTATATTTTTTAATGGTCTTTCTTTTCCTAATTTCCTCAAGTTCCCTTCTGCATTTCTGGTTACTACTATAAACTTTTGTGGCAGCTTGTTATGAGTAAAGGCATTTGAGAATAGAGTTACTGAAATGAATGATGACATTATCTAATTGCAAGTAAATTTCTCTTTTGCAGATTTATCACTCTGAGGTTATCAGAAATACGCAAAGAAGTGCAATGTCCAATATGTTTAGGTATTGCTATTCTTTCTTTCCACACTCTTTTATTTTAGTTTTTGATGGATGCGACAGACTTGTTTATGCTACAACTTTTGTATGCATGCTATCTTGTGCACGAACTGTCTTCGTAATATGCTCTACTAATATCCTAAAAGATAAGCTTATTTCAAGCTCTCTAGATATAATTGTACACCTCTCTGCAGTAATCTGATACAACTTGTGCCAGACTCAAGGTGTGTTTAGCTACAATGCAGATCTCAGTGGAATGTGTGTAGTTTAGACTGTTAAGATATTATAAGGTAGCTTAGGTATAGGACAAGCTGACTATGCAATCAGAAGCCCCAAATCAATAACCCAAGGGTTAAAACTTAAAAGGCAAGCTGGTTTGGTTACCTAACTGAACAAAGTAAGTAATGGTGTTGATGCCTGTTGTGAAGCCTTAACCTCAAGGAATCTAACATATTCTTTCCTTCTGAACCTTCATAATCAGTTCTAGGAACATTAAATGGATTTTGTTCAACAATAATCGCCAAGGGGACTCCCAATATATTTATGTGACATACCATGCCCATGGCCTCATCAATCAGCTTGTCCTGCACATCCACTTTTTTCTATTTGTATTTTGGTCTCATGTCAGAATCATACATGTAAGAGAACTCCTTTGAGTCACTACCTCCTCTCAAAGCCATGATGGATTCTCTTGAGCAGTGGCAATGAAGGGAGAATGAAATTAGCATATATTGCATTAAACTTGGGTTACTTGGGAACTTAAATTGTTGAAAACAATGTCCTCAGAAGGAAAACCATCAATGAATGCAAGGAAATGAAAGAGAACCACCCGCCGCTATGTTTGAAGGTTTTGTGAAACCAGGTAGAAATTGCTTTAAGAGGTGGTGTTTTGTGGAAACTAGCAGAAGGGAAAAAAATACATGCTTAATCTATTAGCAGCGGTTGTCTTGCTTTAAGACTGAATCTCAGTATTAGTGTTTCAAATGCTCAAAATCTCAAATAGTTTTCTCTTACGGCTAACCTCCAGATACTTTTTTTTTTTATTTTTTTTTTCCCTTAGTTTTTTGGGGCAATTGCTGATAGTTTTTCAGAATGTGACTTCATATTTAGTCCCTCAATGTTTCTTTTCTGGTGATACCAAAATGAATCATCCTGCTTATAAAGACTTATCTATTATAAGTTAAATGAAAATTACTTGAGTCACCTAATTTTCTACGTTATTAGCTCTGATGTCGCTCAGGTTAACCCATATTGATCAATTGAATTATGGTTGTCATGAGTTATTTGAGGGTACTTGTTTTTATCTTTATTTTTTTTTGTTTTCCTTACATCTCATGGCAAGGATTTTGGAGAACTTAAGGTCTCTTTAATTCATATCTCTGCCTCCATTTATATGCAAGTTAAATATCAATTTATATGTGCTAATGTTTCTTATCACTGCGGATGGGCAGGCATTATTCGAAAGACAAGAACGGTTATGGAATGCTTACACCGTTTTTGCAGAGAATGCATTGACAAGTCTATGCGAATGGGGTATTAATTTAGTTTTATCATTTTCTGATCAAACAGTTGTTATGTGAACTAATTGAAGAATTGTGACATAGGAACAATGAATGTCCTGCTTGTCGCACACACTGTGCTAGTCGCCGTTCTTTGAGGGATGATCCAAACTATGATGCCCTAATAGCAATATTATATCCAGATATTGATAAATATGAGGAAGAGGTAGTATTACATACAACTTCTTGTCTTTCCTTTTGAACCATTATGTGAAGATACTTGTCTTAATCTGTGTAGGAATTGGCTTTTCATGAAGAGGAGATGGTTCGTAATAAGCAGGTTAGTTTAATTTCTGCTAACTCTTTATAGTTTAAGCACTCTAATGGGCTTTTCACTTGCGTTTGTAGCTTGGCCTTGTGAATGTGAAGTGGGAGTACTAAAGAAGCTAAATACTTCTCTGTGGTAGACTGGTAGTGAAGTCCTGGGTATTTGCATGATGAGTGTATCAGTCTTGAACATTGTAATCTTTAGAAATGGCCAAATTAACCATCTGAATGCCTTAAAAACATATAGTTCATGCTTTATTTGATATTTTTCCAAACTTAGAGTTGTTCTGCTTTGTCAGCAGATTCAAGCTTCAATTGCCCAGACACTTAGACGGCAAACAGAAGCACTGGGGAGAAAAAGGACATCAAGAGCAACTCCACCAGCATTTATAAGGAGATCTGGCAACAGAAACTTAAGGAGACGGAGAAACCAACGAATCGAGCCTCAAGGATCTGATGACGATGAGGATGCCAATGGTCATGATGACAAAGATTCGTCTTCTGGTGATGATCACAGTGCAGAGGTCAAACCAAAAAGGCCTAAAAGATTGGGGGGTCGATTTTCCCAAGGCTCAACAGCTGGGAGTGCCAATGCAGGCTGTGATGAAAATGATTCAGAAATGAACAGAGAGTCACTTGGTGCAACAGCTCTTATTGGCAGCTCAGAAATTCTTGCCTGGGGAAAGGGTGGCATGCGAAGTCAAAAGACTCAAAATAGGTATAGCAGTCTTGGTGGTCGTAATGGCAGGCTTTGCAGGAGTAGCAGAGTCTCAAAGCTGATTGAATCTCTTCAACATTCAAATGAAAATGATGCTAAGGTAAACTTGCTGCATAATCAAGCTTCTGTGATCTGTATGCTTGTTTACGTAATAAGAGTGATTTCCCTTTTTTTTTTAAAGAATTATTCATTTATTTGTTTTTTTACAGGTTGATATTGGTCTGATGCTTGTCTCCTTGTGCGAGGAAGATATTCCAAGTTTGCAGCGACCATACCTTTGCTGCAGGCCCACTTTGACAGTCAAACATTTGATCCAAGTAAATATTTCAGATCTAAAACCTTTTAAATATTTTTTTGTAACAAACAATTGCTATTGTATTTGTACTAGCTTCTTTTCTTTTCTTCTTTTTTTTTTTTTTTTTTTTCATTGCAATGCTCGATTTTGATTGCATTTCTATACAGTATGTCTCGCTGCAGACCTCAATCCAAGCCGATGAAATTGACATGTTGGTAATGAAAGAGCCTCCTCCTACTGATAAACCTTCAAGCTCAGAGGCTGTTCCCATCACCAAATCAGTCGCAGGGGTGCCTTGCAACAGCGAATTCGACAAGTTACAAGAACACCAGACATTGGAAGAAATCCAACCGAGCTGTGGCTTTAGTCAATGTAACCTGGTAAGCACTTGCTTTCGCTTCATCTTAGGTTTATAAAGATGTGCATTTACAGTATAAACACTGCAAATCCAAAAGAGACCTATATTCTCCCATCTCATAACATTCGTTTCAATCTTCAGCTTCTGGCATACCGGCGAAAGCCAAAGGAGTAGAGGCGGTGGTGATGAAGGGAATGACAAATGACAAACGACAAACGACGTGGTTCGTGTAACTTGCTGTGCACAGATATTTGGCAATTTGAATTTAGTGAAATCCAGAGATTTAGCTGTTTAACCAAGTGGGAAGGTCAGTTAATCCTTTGTATTGTATCTATACATCTATGAAGGTGCGATCTATATATAGCCCGATGAAAACAACACTAACGCATTGACTAGCTGCTCCTGTATGTTATAAACATTTCTTTTTCTGAGATACCAATGATACTAGGTTAAACTGTTAGAAGTATATGCACCCTTTTACCCCCCCAAGATTCCTTCTGTATGAAATATCCTACATATTTACTCTTAGGTTAAAGTTTGTTACTGTGGGGGATGTTATTATTCATTTTGTGTCTAGTATTTCTGCAGTGTCATCTCCAATTTTACAATGCCCCGGGTTTCTATGTCTAAAATTGTATCTTGTGTTTTGTTAGAGGTATATAGGCAAATTATACTATGGACCATGATCCATATTGCAATGTGAATCATGAATAAATGTCCATTTTTAGTATATTGAATTTTCATTTTTAATTTATTGAAAGTTCATTTTTTTGTTAGTATATCTAAAAATGAACCTTCATAAAATGAACATTGAATGTACTAAAAATAAATTTTATATGAATAGTTCATCTTGCAAGGTGGACCAGGGTCCATGGTATAATGATTGAGGTACATAAGGCAAAGTGTACAACTTGCCTTATGTACGTGGCAACCATTGTTAAATCATCTTCATAACGTGGATCTAAAGGAAAATGTCTACATCAAAAGTTTAAATGAGGAAGTAAAAGTTGGGAGTAAAATTAGGGAGCTTAGATAGTAGTATTTTCCTTTTATACGACATTATAGTAAGATAGTAACTTATGACATTGTCAAATTTTCTTACAATTTCAAATTTTTGACAAACAAAATCTTATAATGATAAGGTTTTGTTGTTGAGNTTTTTTTTTTTTTTTTTTTTTTTTTTTTTTTTCATTGCAATGCTCGATTTTGATTGCATTTCTATACAGTATGTCTCGCTGCAGACCTCAATCCAAGCCGATGAAATTGACATGTTGGTAATGAAAGAGCCTCCTCCTACTGATAAACCTTCAAGCTCAGAGGCTGTTCCCATCACCAAATCAGTCGCAGGGGTGCCTTGCAACAGCGAATTCGACAAGTTACAAGAACACCAGACATTGGAAGAAATCCAACCGAGCTGTGGCTTTAGTCAATGTAACCTGGTAAGCACTTGCTTTCGCTTCATCTTAGGTTTATAAAGATGTGCATTTACAGTATAAACACTGCAAATCCAAAAGAGACCTATATTCTCCCATCTCATAACATTCGTTTCAATCTTCAGCTTCTGGCATACCGGCGAAAGCCAAAGGAGTAGAGGCGGTGGTGATGAAGGGAATGACAAATGACAAACGACAAACGACGTGGTTCGTGTAACTTGCTGTGCACAGATATTTGGCAATTTGAATTTAGTGAAATCCAGAGATTTAGCTGTTTAACCAAGTGGGAAGGTCAGTTAATCCTTTGTATTGTATCTATACATCTATGAAGGTGCGATCTATATATAGCCCGATGAAAACAACACTAACGCATTGACTAGCTGCTCCTGTATGTTATAAACATTTCTTTTTCTGAGATACCAATGATACTAGGTTAAACTGTTAGAAGTATATGCACCCTTTTACCCCCCCAAGATTCCTTCTGTATGAAATATCCTACATATTTACTCTTAGGTTAAAGTTTGTTACTGTGGGGGATGTTATTATTCATTTTGTGTCTAGTATTTCTGCAGTGTCATCTCCAATTTTACAATGCCCCGGGTTTCTATGTCTAAAATTGTATCTTGTGTTTTGTTAGAGGTATATAGGCAAATTATACTATGGACCATGATCCATATTGCAATGTGAATCATGAATAAATGTCCATTTTTAGTATATTGAATTTTCATTTTTAATTTATTGAAAGTTCATTTTTTTGTTAGTATATCTAAAAATGAACCTTCATAAAATGAACATTGAATGTACTAAAAATAAATTTTATATGAATAGTTCATCTTGCAAGGTGGACCAGGGTCCATGGTATAATGATTGAGGTACATAAGGCAAAGTGTACAACTTGCCTTATGTACGTGGCAACCATTGTTAAATCATCTTCATAACGTGGATCTAAAGGAAAATGTCTACATCAAAAGTTTAAATGAGGAAGTAAAAGTTGGGAGTAAAATTAGGGAGCTTAGATAGTAGTATTTTCCTTTTATACGACATTATAGTAAGATAGTAACTTATGACATTGTCAAATTTTCTTACAATTTCAAATTTTTGACAAACAAAATCTTATAATGATAAGGTTTTGTTGTTGAGATTAATGAAATGATCAAAATAACGATGTATTAAGAGAAGGAAAATATTTTTCTACTAAAAACATAGAAAATCATTTTACATTGATCAATAATGGTAGGGTTTATTATTATTATTTTTAAAATTATTAAGGAAAGCTCACAATCAATATTCTAAGCCTTTAAGGTATTTTCTTGTGACTAGTTCAAACGAAGAAAATTTAGAGATGTTAATTTGGTTAATAATCGAACCAAATTTACAAAATGTTTTAACCTTAATTGAATCGAAATTTCTATTTTCAAATTAATTGAATTGTTTTTTTTTTAATTTAATTGGTCGGTTAACCGATTACTAAAATATTTTAATTCAATTTAAAACTTAAAATTTATAAATAAAATCTATAAATTTACATTTTTGTACCACAATAAATAAATAAATAAATAAATAAATAAATATATATATATATATATATATATATATATATATATATATATTTATTTATTTATTTATTCAAATGTGGTCGCGCCCTTACGTGCGGTTTACACCACTCAATGTTAAGAAATGCACCACTCAATGTTACGAAATGCACCACTCAATAACATTGAGTGAAGCATTTCGTAACATTGAGTGGTGTAAACCACACGGCCGCACGTAAGGGCACGGCCACACCTGAACATGACCATATATATATATATATATATATATATATATATATATATATATATATATATAGTCATTACATTAATATATAAATAATAAAATTTAAAAACTAGTCTAATAATATAATTTATGAACTATAAATAATTATATTATACACACGTAATTCAGTTTGTTGACACTTTCAAACCAAATTAGCATTTATTCCATTTAACTAAAATTCTTTAAAATTATTAACTATTAATTGAACTAAATTATTTCAATTAATAAACAATTAGCCAAATTTTGTCAGTCCGGTGAGTTAATTAGTCCTCACAGAATTATGCACGCCCCTAAAAAAGTCATCAAACAACTTTTGCCTGGACTAACTTAGAACTTAGAAAGGTAGAGTATGCTCAGTATCCAGCAAGCAGCAGCACATTGTTTAGTGTTTACCAAATCCTATGGGAATCATTGTACCATATCTCTTCCCTTCGCTACAAGAGAGAATCGAATATGTTTTTTTCTTTCCATTTTGTATGTTTTGTTTGAACAGCATTTCATAGTCTCAAACTTCTTATCATTTAATTTGGTAGATTTGTATATTTATAAAAGTATATGAAAGTGCCAAAGACCTTGTGGTCTAGTGGCACCCGATGTTCCGATTAACACTCCCACATGGATGATGGGAGTGGGTTTCAGTACTTTGAGAAAGTAGCTATGAACAGATACTATATTGTTACAAAGTCGTATCAAAAAAGGCAGACACTCTTTAATAAAGGATAACAAAATCGAGCGGGCGGGAACGGAGCCTGTGCCGTGTTATGTTATTTGTCTGGTGACGGTGCGGGCGGGCGGGAACGGAGCCTGTGCCGTGTTATGTTATTTGTCTGGTGACGGTGCGGGCGGGAACGGAGCCTGTGCTGTGTTATGTTATTTGTCTGGTGACGGTGCGGGCGGGAACGGAGCCTGTGCCGTGTTATGTTATTTGTCTGGTGACGGTGCAGTCAAGATTTTTTTTTGTATGTTTGAACTCTAGAGAATCTCACTTAAATAGTAGAGGTCAAATGATTATCAATTTCATTACTTCGATAACAAAGGGGAGACTAAATATATATTTTGAGTAAATGAAGGATTATATTTACACATTGGTCACAAATGATGGACTAAAACTCTAAAAGTGTCCATTTTTATTTAAAAATTATACAACGAATAGTAAATACTAATATACTTGAACTCTTTAGGACTATCAATTTTATGTGGTCCAATTGCCCATCAGACTATCACCCAAGAAGTCTCTTAAAAAATCTTCACTCGAGTTTGAATTATCATATCGTCTAGTAGGTTTAACAATTAAACTAATATATCACTTATTTTTACATTGTTCATAGCATCCACACCCATGAATTATTGTTACTCCAACATAATATTGTCAAAATGAGTTAGCATGCCAAACTAGCTCATTGTCAACCAAAACTGGGTATTTGGTGAGCTGGGGAAAGCCAACTCGCTGGGTATATGCTGGGCAGGCTTAGACCACCTAATTTAAAAAATAAAATAATAATAATACTAATAATAATAATAAACTTACAAAAAGTGGTGGATCAATTTTTAGGAGTTAAAAAATAGTATAAGTGGAACAACTCATGGCCTCATGGGCGACTTGCTTAGGCCCACTTAGAGGAGGGCCTCTAGAATGGGCAAATTATGCTATTGACCCGGTCCATCTTGTAAAGTGGATCCTAACAAAATTAATGATATACATACTCATAATTGATTTGATCAACTAATAAATGGCAAATTATGTTGTGGACCGACCCAGGTCCACCTTGCAAGGTGGACCTGGATTCAAAACTACGTCGTTTTTGTCTTCTTTTTTTTTTTTTTTTTTTTTTTTTTTTTAAAGTAAACATATTGCTGAATATAGAGTTGTCCAAAAATGTGTGAATGTAGAGGTTTCAAAGTGTGAATGTAGAGTATGGGAATCGTGAATGTACAGTTATGATTGTGTGAACGTAGAGTTGCCCAGAAATGTGTGAATGTGAAGGTTTCAAATTGTGAATATAGAGTATAGAAATCGTGAATGTAGAGTTATGCATGTGTGAATCTGTAATAGAGTTAAGAAGTTCTAGCAACTTGTAGCCCTGTAATGTGTGAATGTGGAGTTCTCAAGTTGTGAATGTGGAGTATATGACTTGTGAATATAGAGTTTTGAACGTGTGAATGTGGAGTATAGGACTTGTGAATATAGAGTTTTGAATGTGTGAATGTGGAGTTTACAAATTATGAATGTAGAGTATAGTGTATGTGAATGTAGAGTATAGTTACTAAGCATATAATCCTATAATGTGTGAATGTAGAGTATAGTGCATGTGAATGTAGAGTATAGTGCATGTGAATGTAGAGTATAGTGTATGTGAATGTAGACCCAGGTCCACCTTGCAAGGTGGACCTGGGTCCACGACATAACAACCCCTAATAAATAAAGATACAATTTTTCAGCATTAGTTGCGCATACTAAATAATCAATATTTAGCTCCAATTTAAAGTCCAACTAAATAATGAAGATGTAATTCCCCACCACAGTTAGACATACTAACAAAATACACCTTCCAAAATCAAGTTAGAATTTGGCTCAAAAGATACATTTTATTCTTGGAATCTAAAATAAGTATATCATATCATATTTTTTGAACTACATCACAGTTGTTCTCTTTAAAGGTAAATCGTAGTTCTTTATTAATATGATTTAAAATGTATAAATTTTTAACACCAAAAGTAGTATTTATTTATACTATCATTTTTAGACTAAGTGTTTAGATTAACGTTTTTACAAGATTGAAAACATTTAATTTAGTGACAATTATAATCAACCTCTCATATATTATCTTGCATTCATATACTTTGAGTTGCCTATTTAAATAAACAAATTCAACACTCAATTACATATGCATGAACATCTCTTATATAATCTTGTATTGATATAATTTGAAGTACTTATTTAAAAAAGAAACATCGGGCATTATCCTATTCGCGCAACGCACGTGAAAAAAAATTACTCCCTCTGTCCCATTTTATCTGTCTTACTTACTTGGTCAAACCAACTCTTTCTTCTTTGTTTATTTTTTAATTATATTTTACTTATTTTTAAATTTATTTTTTTGTGTTTAATACGTAGTAGTATTTTTAGTGTAGTTTCTAAATATATAAATTTTGTATACTACTATTAAATTTAATATTATAAAAAACTGAATTAAAATTAACTCCAGTCAAGCATAGTGGAATAATAATCAAACACAATTTTTTTTTTTTGATTAATGAGATAAACCCCACTCGATAAAGGACCACAAGGAAATAACTAGCCTAGGTTACCCATAGTTGATGGGCTCAAACCCAAAGACTTAAGGTTTGAACCCACAACTTCTAGACTGCAGGTGTAACTCTCTTACCACTTGCACTGACTGCCCTACTGGCCACAGTTTTCTTTCTGATACCGTGATACGACAACAATACATTAAAATAAAGAAGAAGAAGATAAGTTGAAATAAAAAAAATAATTTGTAAACATATTTTAACATTCATGAGATGCATCTAGTACGCATCACTTCAACAATTATTGTAGGTCATTCTTTTCAACACTCGGACCCACTTCTACCTTATCCTCTATCACAATTATATATTATATATATATATGAAAATTTTAAATTATCGAATGATGTTTAAGACTTTATCTTCAGTATTTTTCAAGATAAATAATAAAAATTTTAATTTGTATTGAATATAAAGTCAATATCATCTCCATATTTTAACACATTTTTATTCTAAAATTTTACAAAAACTCTCAAAACGTTTTTGCGTATGAGAGTTGTACAAACTTCCAACACAAATCTCTAATTCTTTTTTTTTTTTAACAAAAAAATCATATTATCTCATTCATATAACATGAGTAATAAATATTTTCATGATTTGTTCATCATGTTACTCATAGTTAAAAAACACAGTCTTGAGAAATACGGAGTATAATTCTTTTTTTACAAGATAAAATACAGTGTTGGACTGTTGGAGAAATGGACACAAATAAATGTGGGGGCCATTTTGTCGAGTGCTCACTTAATTATTGATTCTTACAAGATAAGGATCAACAACATTACATTATAGCTCAACTTTATTCATTTATTTTTCATAATTAAAAAAACAAAAACAAAAACAATACGGATTTATAGATATTTAGGTCATTCAGATTTCAGAGTAGACAAAATTCATAATTAAAAAAAAATACAGCTTCAAAGCATTAGATCAGAGTAGAAGAAACGACATAAGATTAAACAAAAGACATGATTACACATAGTGATTAATATATCAGCAAACAAATTAAAGTACTAATCATAGATTCATAGGATCAGGAATTTCAATTCGGTGAGCTTATATAGATCGGCTATGGTGAAACCGATGTATTTTGACCACGTGAAATCCCATTTTTTGTAGTAGAAGATCGATAGTACAAGAAGTGAACCACTCATATATAGCTTTAGCTTGTATTTACATGCATTCATCCATCTCTGATCTTATCTCAATCCTCAACGATGCTTCGATCTGGTTTCTCCACTATACATCCTGCATATATATACATATACACACATATATCAAATTTTAAAATGTTAATTGATACCAAATACCAGTACTACCCGATACAACTTTAAACTAAACTAAACTCATAAATCGTACATTCAAATATAAAAATTATATTTCATCTACTCAAATAACTCCTTACACAATAATCCATCTAATATATATATATATATATATATATATATATATATATATATATATTTGTGTGTATGTGTATGTATTGGAGGAGAAGTATGTATGTATAGTAATAGTACCAGTCATAAACAGTGGGGGCGTTGGGGTGAGTAGGCTTGTCAAAAACCGCTGCTCCGATTCTCTTGGTGGCGAGGTTACTCCCCGGGTGGAACACGCTCCTCCACACGTTCTCCTTACGCGCCGTCGGCGACGGAGTTGACGGCGTCGTCGGCGTTGTGGGGCTCGCCGGCATCGTCATCGACCTTTGGTACTTGCTGCTCGATCCTTCCCCAGTTTCCACACCTGCACATACCCCAATCAAACCTAACATAATTCTATTTCTCAACCAAAATAACTTCGATTCATCATTCAATCAATCACATATATATGTATATTCAAGTTTAGAAGAAGATAATTCAAATTCTCTACGAAAATAACTCGATTCAATCACATATATATGTATATTCAAGTTTAGAAGAAGATAATTCTAATTCTCTACGAAAGTAACTTGATTCAATCACATATATATGTATATATTGAAGTTTTCAATCACATATATATTTATGTATATTGAAGTTTAGAAGAAGATAATTCAATTTCTCTACGAAAATAACTCGATCGATTCAATCACATATTGAAGTTTAGAAGGCGATTGATTACTTGTTTGAACGGAAAGGGTTTTACGGAGCTTGTCGAGGCCGGATTCCGGCTGAGGTCCGGCCATAACATCATCCCATAGCTTGTCTAACATCTTTCCTCTCTGTTTTTTCTCTGCTCTAAGCTCAATTGTGTGAAGTGTAGTGAGAGCAAGAACACATCATAAATAGATGCACTTTGGAAATAAAATATCTCCATCTTAATCCTTTCTTTTTCTTTTTTGTAATTATTGATATAAAATATAAAAATAATGAGGTATATGAATGAAAAAAAATGTTATTTGTTTATCCATGATGTGACATTATAGGTAAAAGTTAAACATGATAATTCATTACACAATAATGACATGAATACAATAAACTAAGCGCGAACATGACCTATTAAGATTAATAGTCTAAATATGAACGTAATATTTAAATAAGTTTATAATATTAAGCATAATATTAGTATTTTATATGTAGAAAAATTACATTAAAATTACTATTAAATAAAAATTAAATTTTAAAATAATTAAAAAGTACTAAAAATAACAACAACAAAAAATGCCAAGACCTTTGTACTCCCATATGGAAGGGGTGAGTTCGAGCATGTGCTTCAGGTTGAGAAAGTAGTTATAAACTGGATTATAACAAAGTTAGTAGTACTCAAAAAATAAAAATATCAAAGAAATATATAATTTAACCAATTAATAATAAACAAGACAAATAATGTATAATAAATGGAGTAATTTTGAGCAAATATATTTAATTTCTCTTCTCTTCTCTTAAATTAAAGAAAATTGAAATAGAAGTGGATTGTCAATTTGTCATGTTATTATTGATCCCTACTCCCAAGTGGCAAGTGGAAGGAAGAAGACATACATAGTAAAATGTATGGCCCACACTTACCAGTATCTTTAGAGGGATTTTTTGTTTTTTTTTTTTGTTTTTTTTTTTGTGCAAATAGTATCTTTAGAGGGATGAGTCATCACAATGAGTGTGATGTGTCCAAATCTTAAAAAAAAAAAGAGTTTGTGTCATGACTTCAAAAAGATATTACACATAAATAATAATAATAATAATAATAATAATAATAAGAAAAAATGACACTTTTGGTCCTTGGATTTTTTCACTTTTAAACGTTGTAAGTTAATTTAAACAAATTTAGTCTCTTAATTGTCTATAATGTTGCACTTTTAGTTCTTATTGTTATATAATTGTCAAACTCCATTAACATATGAGTTTAATTTGTCATTTAGAATCAATTTTCATGGTTAAAAATGACATTCATACTTTAACTAGACTTCAACTACAAATACATAATTTGAAGATTACTTTTGGACTAGAGTCTACAATGCAAGGTAGACCCTGGGACAAGGTATAATTTGCCATATTTAGGGGTGCCTCATCAATATTTTAACCAAACATTGTAATTTTTATGTAATTAAAACATTATGGTAAGAAGTCAATTGTTAATTGAGTTATATACTTAAATACTCAATATGTATGAAAAGAAAAGGGGAAAAACAAATGTTAGAAGAAAATATAGGCGTCAAATCCGAAAATGGATAAGGATGAAGAATTGGTAAATGTGGGGCCAATATGATAATGTCTGCTATTGAGAGGTTGCTGTTCATGTGTCATCATTTTTGGAGTAAATTGTATATTAATCTACGAGAGTAGTTCTACATGTACTCCCAATTCACATTCCACTTTCTACTCCATATGAGTTAGCATGCTTTGATTGATCAATTTAATAGAGGGCCATGGTCTTTGTTTATTCTTTTTTTTTCATCCTCCAATCAAATTTGAACACAATTGGAAGTAGAAATTGGGAGTATAAATTTGGGAATACATCTAGTATTTTTGATTAATCTACACAATATATAATAAATTGTTCAAACGTGTGGGCCCTACCTATGTGATCTTTTATTGTATTTTACTTTATGGTTGGTAAGATGTTAGTTTTAGAGAGTAGAATTTAATTTAATATTCTCTCAGTTGAACTTTTTGTGTATTTTTAGTGTGATTTACTTTTATACATATATATTGTAAATTATAACACAAAAATAAAATTTATTCAATACATATTTCTAAATAGTGACAGTCAAGGTCATTTTATTTGTGTTGGAGCATACCAGCCCAATTCAAGTTTTTCGTGTTCGCAAAGAATAAAGCCAAATTTATTGGGCCGTCCAGGATTTTGATGAGAGTTAGGCTCATCACATTTCTAAATGTAAATTATATATACCAATGACCACCTTACATTATAGACTTTTTTAAAATGAAGTTGTTCTTTTTAGATTAGTGCAACTTTTTTTTTAAACTTCTGTTTATAACACACCTTTACAGTAAATACATACTCCATAATTTGTTAATTGTAAATATATAAACTTAAATTTGTATATAATTTGTTAATTATAGGTGTCAAGTAGTTCTAATTATGTCATAAATTCATAGTATGTGAGCCGTAAGTAAATAAGTTTAAAGATAGATTTTCATAAATTGAATATATTAATACATTATGAAGATAATAAATTGAGTTTATAAACGTATGGTATTGCATTTATATAATTTCTAAACTTGTACTCCGTATTAAGTTACTAGTCTTATTCCTTGTTTATTAGTACAATTATATGGTTATATTCAATTTGTATTTACATATATTTTTGAATTAATGTTTGACATATATTCATGATTATAGTTCACCTGCCCACGCCCCACAATAACAACCAAGTTCTAAAGACAATAATTTTACTATATATTCACAGGTTTGGAAGTGATTCGTAACAGAAAGGGATTTCACACTTCGCAGATTTGAGAGTAAAGAGAGACCAATATTGAGATTACTGAATTATCCCTCTATTTAACATCAATTTGAGAGAATAACAAATGGGAGATTAAATTGAGAAAAAACACAAAAATCTAGGACTATATTGGGTCACTAAAGTCATTTAAGACGAAATTGAGAAAAAACCACTATAATCGAGGACAATTTTTGGTATTAACTCTAGTATAGTTCGCTATTACATACACTCTAAAAGTTCCCTATCTCATATAGTTGATTATATTAAATTTTTGATAATTTGTTCATTTACAAGGTCTACAACATAGACTTTGAATATCTACACGTTGATGTAACAAGAAATGATAAGTCATCTTCAGAAAAATGTTAACATCAAAATTTTAAATAAGGGAATAAAACTTGAGAATCCAATTAGTATTTTTCATTTTAGTAATGAACATTATAGATTTTCTCATATATTAAATGGATTTAAGGAAGAAGAAAAATAAAATAAAATGAAATGCAGTCCCTACTCCCTAGCCTAGAATGGACGGCCAAACAAAACATTAAAAGCCATCACAAAACACAAAACCAGCAAGTCACGAAGTGATGCATCCAACATCAACATTTAAGATATGCCAAAACAAGAGAGTAAAGAAACCCACCTCTTATGGCTGGACTTCCACTCTCGTTCTTGAAAACTACGCTACATCTTCACAATGCAGCATTCTTCTTCAGAGAACCTCATTGTATAAAACAAATTTAAGGTGCCTATCTTCCTTGTTCCCCTACGCCAGACAAAATCTCAATTCATGGGTGTTGACAAAATAAAAATTATTAAGATATAACTTACCGGGAGGGACTGTTCTGAGTTCTGTATATAAAGAGGCCGAAGCGTTAGAGAGAGCTTCACCGTGTCCATTATGACCAGTATGGGAAAGAAGGGGCTGTCAGGTGTTGCACAAGATTTTGCTGCAGATGGCTCACCCTCGTTTGCAGACCTCGTATGTATCCAGAACCAGAATGCGCAGCTTCAAACTCAGCAGTTTCTTCCATTAGCTCTGACTAATAAGGCTACGGGGGTCCAGAATATGGAGCCGGAATTTGAATTCCCATCAACAACAGATGACTCGACCAAGGCAAACCCGAACAGCAATGCACCAGCTAAAGTATTGTTTCATAAGGGTCGGGTTTTGTCACAATCTGTTCTGTCTAAAAGCTCTCAACCTCAAGCGCTTGAGGAAACCAGTTTAAAGGAGATACTGTCACCAGCTCAAAAGAATAGCAGAAGATCAAACACGAAAGAGTTTAATCTCAACACAGGAGTCAACACCCAACCATGCAATCAAGTCAAACGCATACCAAATAAGAAGCATGGTGCTTCAGGCCAATGGTTTGGTCGGAAAATTTTCCAGACATTTGCAAAACCATGCAGAACATGTCATGCAAGTGAACCAACTGCATCAGCAAAGGGACAGATACCACATTGACGAAAGAAACTCAGAGGCTTAAGTTATCTCCAGTTTATCCGTAACATGGCATTGATCAAATCCATTAACTAGAACACCAACAGGAAATGGCTCCGACCCAAGTTAGACAACATAAATACATTATTCAATGGTTCAGGACCTCATTTAGTCCCCTCTATGTTTTTACAATCCTGTATCAGTCTTCTTCCTTTCAGCTAGATAGTACTGCACTACTGCATCTTGGCAATTGTAGTTGCAAAGAAAAAAATACAGTGTCTGTTAAGAACTTGTAATAAACTTTATGAAAAAAAAAAAAAAGAAAAGGAAAGGAAGATGATGAGCTAAAAATAACTCCAGAGAATAACCAGCAGGGTGATTACTCAAGCTAGAAACTTTGAGCATCAATGTCAAAGAAACTTTTGCTAATAAATCTTCATTCAATACAGATATTTTCAAGGAATATTGAAAGTTATCAGGAATTTTCTGATGAAAATACAATAATATTACAACACACAAATCACTAAAATCCTATTGATAAAATGGCAGCATAGTGTCATTGTCATCATCATCATCATCAATATTATTATTATAGATATCAGTTCTGACACTCAACAAACCATAGATCTTAAGTCATTAATGAAAGAGATTACCCATCCATGCATTTTCTGAATATAATTCTGAAAACAAATGAAATTTAATTCAAATTCTATCCACTCTCTCTTTGAGTAGCTTCTCTGATCATCTATCTACTTTTTGGTTTGTTACATGAAGTTTGGGGGGGGTTATGGTATAGAAAGGAACGTGGTCTGGTTAGGAATCACAATTACAATAGAATGGGCATAACAAATGCGGGAAGGATATTGATATCAGAATCAAGACTCTTTCGCATCCTATACCTGCATTCTAAATGGAGCCTAAGAATTTAAAGCACGGAGCACTACTTTTAACTGTCAAAGACATTCAACTAAAAAGGATGCAATGCTCAACACAAAGACCTCAATAACAAAAACCATACAATATTTAAATTAGTATTGCAAAAAGGTTATTCATATTATTATCACAGGCCCAACAATATGATATATCCCCCGTGCTTCCCAAAGAAAAGAATGCCTGATGAGGTTTGAGAAGAAGAGATAGAAAGGAAAGGAAAAGAATGTATGGGGAGTGTTAGAGTAAGACAGTACAGAGGAAGGAAAGAATAAAATATAACAGCCAAAGAGAAAAATAAAATAAAATAAATCAATAAAGAATAAAATATAACAGCCAAAGAGAAAAATAAAATAAAATAAATCAATACCACCTGTGTTTACTTTGAAGAGGGTTAGAGGGGAGAAACATTTAGATACACATGTATGATGTATCCAGTTTGGCATCTCACCTTCACTCCCTATTATTGATATTAGCAAAGATAAACAGCTGCATGAAAGTCCACAGTGATTCCACTTTGTTGCCAAAGGAAGCAAATTAAGATGCTTTGCCCAAAAACCTTCAACCAAAATTAGATATGTTACCCAGAAACACTCAGCAAAAATCCAAGCAAGAATATCCTCAATAAAGATTTGAACTAAAATCTTGCTTAGAAATTTAATCTTCACTCCCGTTACTAAAGGTTCCTGGCATTATGTCTTAAAGTACACATCAAAGGACAAATTTTCTTAAAAGCTTTCTCTTACCAAACAAATGAAACAATAGCAACGCAAAAGATCTATCACCCATATTGTCTAAGAACATTTATCACTCCTTTTCTGTGTAAAGTTGCCAACTATATTGTCAGAGAATAGTCAATCTGAAAGCATAAATAAACAATTCATTCCATTACTTCAACCAGTGTACAAACTTAGGACTCGAGAAGAGACACCCTATTAGTCGATAAATAAACAACTTGATTGATTTTTTGTTTAACTTAGACTTGTATAGTGTTTTGTTTTATTATGCACTAATGTCTGCCATCCTGTTGGTTCCATTTAATGGATTACAGATCTTTAAAAACGAAATGGTTCATCAATGCATAAAAGTGAAATCTCAAGGCCTGTGTACTAACTAGAGAATTTTCTAGTTTTCTGGAAAATTGGAGAAAAAAAAAAACATGTTGAACAGTTTCCATTTTGAAAACTGGAAAACACTTTTTTCTCGTTCTCCAAATAGAAAACAGAACTCCCACCACCTATCTATCTACTCCTACCACCACTTACCCACCCAACGTCCCAACCTTCACCCTTATCTATTTACATATCTGTCTACTACTATGACTGCATTCATTACCATCTTCTTCCACTTATCACCATACTCTATCTTTACTGTTCTCATCTTACTTATCATTGTTGTTGAATTATGGTCATACTTATCTTCTTACATATCTATCTGTTACTATGCTACAGTCATTATCTACTAATTATTATCATCCTTATCTACTTGCATATCTATCTACTACTATAACTACATCCATTAGCATCTTTTAATACTTATCACCATCTTCTATTTTCTCTATTCCCATCTTACTTATCATTGTTGTTGAATTATGGCCATGCTTCACGAAGAGCTTGTAATTATTTGACCAAGTCAAAAAGCTAATATGTATGTGTGGAATCATTTTTTATTTGTTGTAATGTGTATATAACTATATATAAATTATACCCCTACCTATATATTCAATTTATTTTTTTTAAAATAAATGCATAAAAATCCAAACCAATTATCAATATAATAATACCATTATATGAAATTTTACAATCCATGCAACTAATAACTTACTATTAATTTTGCCAAACACACTTGTACAAAGTGCATACAAGCAACTAACAGTTAACACCTAATACAATTCGGTAACACTACAGTCAATCCCTAAACAAGACCTATATGTCCTATCACAACATACTTAAATTGTGTGTTAGGAGTATTATTATTCTATATACTTCGAATAGTTAGAGTATTCATCCCTAAATTGAGATTAGGATGGTTGCCTAAACTCATGTTAGGAATCTTAGAAGTATTATGAATTTACTTGATCACTTCACTTTTCTAATAGTTTAGGAGTGACTAAAATGTCAGTTCGGCCCAAATGAAACAAACAGGCAAAACATAAGGGCCAATTTGACAGTTTAGGCTGTTTAGCCATTTAGGAATCATAGAGTTTGAAGAATTTCTAGTTCCCTATAATGTGCGCCCTAATTTACAACACTACTCATGTTTGCAAATCTTCATACAATTCAATATATTTTATTTAATTATATTGGAACATAGATACACTGTAACACTTTTAGGTGTTGGTGTTAATTACCCCAATCCAACATACTCAGTACTTATGAATATGAGAGCAAGATAATATAAAACCAGATATTTACATGAAAACTTGAGAGGGAAAACCACACGTCTTTTTGGGCTAAGCCAAACTGAAATTCCACAATTATTGATATCATTGCACGCCATTTGAGGATTTACTAAGTGTGTGAGCTAATAAAGCTCGGGCACTATGCTATAGGCCTAGTGATAGCCAGTATGTGAGGAGAATATATGATTAATATGAGTGATGGAGATCAGGAATTTAACCAAATCTAAGCTATTGTCTAAAGGCTAAGTGATTGGGTGACTAAACTAGTAAAACATAACAATGTTTCTTTGCAAGCCTACATGCTATGCCTATCTGACTATTTATGCATCACCGACTTATTGGTCTAGTAGGTAGCGTGCCAACCTCGAGTGCTAAGTTATAGCTGTTGACCTAATAACCTGTGGTTGCTACGTGAGAAACTTGCCAAGCTAGGTTTTTCAGGAACTAACAGACCAACCTCTTGAGCTCCATACCTTGATTGCCCAACCTATGGGCTTTCGAGGCATCAGCTAATTCGTCAGTGGTTGATCATGTTGGGCCATCCAGAATGGGTTTCTACTATTCTTGATTTATTAAATTGTGGCCTTCACTTCTTCGCTGGGATGGCTCTCTTAAGGACTCTATCTATGTTCATCCCATAGTGAAATATGGGCCCCACCTTAACAAAAAGTAGTTAGAAGGGAAAACATTTGCTTCACCACAATTCATTATTCAAGTCACTGTAAATCCAAGTTCTAGAAGAAATATTTCCTGTGAAAAGGAACCATGTGTATGATAACGTGACATAAAATACACTTTTGGTAAAGATGTATCAAACTGTAATGTAGAAAATTTGAGAAATACTCCGTAATATTTTTGGTCCCTTAATTATAGGGATATAGCTATTTATGTCCCTCGGTAAATGGACAATGCAAATATTGGACTCAAGTTGTGACAGAAATGGTGACTTTGGTCCACCCCCTCCCCCCAATTGAGGCATTTGACAGTTGACACCATCTAATTTGTGGCCAAAATAGTAAATACACAACCATATTCCATTTCCCTCCCATATAGCAAAATGGGAAAATTGAACTTGTGCGCTCTCTCAATTATAGAGAAATAACCATTTGTATCCCTAAAGGGTCATACAACACAAATATGGGACCTAAGTTATCCACAAAGAGGCCAATTCAAACCATGTATCATGTCTCTTTGTGTTTGCGTTTGTGCATGTATCCATACTTTGCAACTTAAGAATGGTGTGTGTGTGTGTGTGTGTGTGGGGGGGGGGGGGGGGGG
>NC_044916.1:3858141-3875715 GCF_003576645.1 Ipomoea triloba
GGGGGGGGGGGGGGGGGGGGGGGGGGGGGGGACCTTGAGCTCAACCTATGTATGTCCTACAAAGTCTGACAAACGAGACCTATTATGAGTTTCTCCAACTTATGTAAAATTGATTTGTATACTAATTGGTTTGTTAATAACCCGAGCCTGAATCTTATGGCAATACTATTATACATCTACCATCTTGGATAGCTGACAATCAACAAAACCAGAGCTTTGTGTTGTATCATGTTCTACCAAAAGGCACTAGTTAGCATATTCTATCCTTGCAATGTTGTCAAATTGGCAAATTGCCACCATGGCAGAATCTGATTCCTCCGTCTAATGGCGGTTGCAATGTGTTTGAGCTGTGGTAGGCCATGACAAACATGGCAAAATCTTTAAAAGAAGGGTTTGGACCCGATCACCCAACCCAAATTTGGGTTTTTTAAAAAAACCTCTTAAGTCTTAACCCTAACCTCAAAACAACAACCTCTAGTTCCAAGCATCCAGCCACCACTCTGTAAGTTTTTTTTTTCTCTCTCTTCTTTTCTACTACTTTTTCAGTTTTTCTATTTGTTAATTTTTTTCCTGATATATTTTTTTCAGTTTTCTATTGGCTAGACAAGACTGTATAATTGTACCTTCTATTTTTTTCTACTCCTTTTTCATTCTTTTAAGTTCCTTTACCGTTTATTTATTTGCTTTAACGTTTATTAGTTTACTTTAATAGTTTCTTTAATATTTATTAATTTACTATAATGGTATTATTATTTTTATAACAATTATTAGTTTACTTTAACAGTTTCTTTAATGGTTATTAGTTTACCATATTAGATTGTTATGAAAATACTACAATATCTAAGGTAGTAACTAGTAAGGCATAAAATATAATAAGGACAATTTAATTTAGGGTCCGTTTGGAAGCCCAGAAAATGACATCCGGAAGTCATTTTCTGGATTTTCCTATATTCATTCTGGCCAACGAAAAAAATACCCAATTTGGCGGAAAAATATCTACTTAGATTTTTAGTCAGAAGACATTTTCCGAATTTTTTTATTTTCTCGTCTCTCTCATCTCTCCTCGTGCTAGCTTTGATTATTACCACCATTATTATTATTATTTTATAACAAATAACTTTATCATATATTTATGTTCACTTTTAGGAAAATGAACTATTAAGAGTCCCACGTTGAAAATATAAGAGTGAACATATGGGTTTATAAGACCACAGTTTAGACTAGCTAAATGATTGGATCCAGTCTTTTAGTGTAGTTTGATCCATATGCATTATAGCTCAGTTGAGTGACCATGGCCCAATCTTAGACTATAGCTCAGTTGAGTGACCTTGGCTCAGTTTAGTCCACTTTGTATTCACCAGGTTGTCTATCCATGGTATTGGTGGCGTCCAAAAGCTTTCGTTTTCGGGGAGGGTCCAACGCAATTTCAAGTGGTCAACCGGTTAAATTCAAAATGACCCAGTTTTCCACTTGAGGGGAGTGTTAAGAGTCCTACATTGAAAATATAAGAAAGAACCTATGGGTTTATAAGGTCATAGGTTAGACTAGCTAATGAATTGGACTCAGTCTTTTAGTGTGGCTTGACCCATGTACATTATAGCCCAGTTGAGTGACTTGGCCCAATCTCAACCAAACACTAGAAAATTTAAAAAATTTCCGAAAAATAAGTCATTTTCTGAAAATCATTTTCCGAAAAACATTTTCCAAGTTTGGAAAATGGACCATTAGTGAAAAAACTAAGTATTTGTTACAACTTACTAGTTTATAACTTTATTAGTTTATTATAATTAAACTCAAAAAATTGTTAATAAGAGTTAAGATAAACTTTTATCTCTAACTCTTTTTCTATTTTTTAGCATTTACTCCTTTACAAATTACAATCATGTTTGTTGAAGAAGAAATTACTTCAAGGGCCACCAACAAAGCTAATCCTTGATGGAAGTATTGCCGTCCATTGGTAGGAGATACAAACACCATTAGGTGTAATTTTTGTCAAAAAATCATGATGGGAGGAATAACTAGAGCCGAAGAACACTTAATAGGGAACTGGGAAGAAAGGCAATGTTAGTTAGAGAAGAACTTTGGACATGTTTTAGAGGAAAACAACACAAAGACATAGTGGATATTCCAAATGTGAGAAATGTTTGTCTTGGGGTCTAGGATTTAATGAAAGTGATGATGAACTTGAATCCATAACTTGTAATAGTGCAAGTACTATGGAGAAAGGAATGCCACTAAAAAAGGGTTAATGGATTTATTTTGCAGAAAGCCTAAAACTGCAATTAAGAAAAGAAAGATGAGAAATTGAGGCAAACTAACATTAGAGAATCAGTTAACAAAGAAGTTGCAATCAAGGTCCATCAATTTATTGCTTTCTTTTTTTGTACCAAGCTGGCCTATCATTCAACTTGGTTAAGTTGAAAAGAAAATATGGTTGAAGGCTTGAAGCAATTGGTGCCTATGGTTGACATTTGCCGATTCTGTGTTACTGCCATGCTTCTGCCCTAGGCCGCAACACCATCGACCGTATTTCTATGGCGGATTTTGGCTATTCATCATAAACCGCCATCCGCCATTAATAACATTGTATCCCCATAACAAAAGTAACTGAAGGTACTCACGGAAGTATATTGCAAAAATACAAAACTATATTATCCAGAAAATATATAGCTAATTAATGTCTAAAAACAATTAAATTCACTAACAGCACTTTAGTCTTTATATGTTTACACTTAGGCTCTAGAAATAACAAAATGCTCTTGAAAGGAAGAACACCAATACCAGTTGGCAGAACTCCTAGTATCCCATTGGGATAGCTCCAAACTACCTAGTATCTAGGTTGCACACTTGCAATGCATATCATGACCTGCCATACTTATCTACATTACCCTGCAATTGTAGTAAAACCAAATCCTGGTCAAAATAGTGCACTTAGTGTCTATAGTCATCTTTCTAACAACATAAATCTTTCAAATCCATAAAACTCACCAGAACAAGCTTCTCAAGTTTCGGCTGAACAAATGAGAGGTATTCTTTGGATGAATCAGAATTATCAGGAATTTGTTCAGGCTGCATTGTGCTAATAAACTTATGTGCTGTTTTTTTAACTATCACCTTGTAAGCATCACGACTCAAAAGACCCTCCTGCCAAGTTGGTTTTAATAGTTCCTTGATAAATTCCACAAGAGCAGAACGAAACTGTTTTAAAGCTCTAGAGTCCTGGTGAACTAATCCATCAACATCATTTCCACTTTCCACTCTCTCTACTTTCAGTTCCATCTTACACTGTGCCCCATTCTTCTGCAAAGTATCATTACTAAAGTGTGTTTTATCAGCTTCAGTAGTATCTCCGAAATCAGCAGATTCCAGAAGCTGCTTTTCTTTCAAGGAAGTATAATAAATGTTCTCCTGATGAACCCCTGCAGTATCCATCAGTTCTTTTTCTTTCTCTGACAGGTTTCTGGGAACAGCATCCTTGTGAGAGCTGTGACTAGAAACTGAATGTTTATTAGAGCTCTGTTCAGGGCCAAGGTTTCCTGTTACTACTGGATCAGCATTTTCACACACATGTGTGCCAGAGACAGATGCACCTTGACCAGAGAAAGGGAACTGTGAGGGCTTGTCTTGAGCAACTGTCTGCTCAATACTGTCTCGAATAGGATCATATTGACTTGCCTCAGACAGCATACGCTGAGTAATCAAGAATGATGGTTGAAATGGAACAGAAGGCTCCCAATTGTCAAAGGATAGCTTGGGCCTATACAGAGACGAATGATGTGTAGGTGCAGATAAATCAGGGTGAGAAATTAGTGTTGATTCAGAACCAGTGAACAGCGGAGACTTGTGTTTGAATGAAACAGATCCAGAAGCAGAAAGTTCTTTACCACCTTCTATAGGCTTCTGCAAGCCAAGGGGACTTGCATTCCAAGAAGCACTTGGATATAAAGGTACCCTCTCTGCAGGGCAATTTGAAGGATGGTCATCATGAAGAAACTGGCTTCCTTTACTTCCTATTCCTTCTAAATGTGAGAAATAAGAGGAATATCCAACATTTCTACAATTTTCAGATGGCAAACCTCTACCAAAAGAGCTGTTCCCAAAAGTTTGAGAATAGTCTTTGAACATTGATGAGGAGTGGTTGTAGTTGGCCAAGTATGGTTTATGTTCAAGATATTCCCTCCCAATGTCATTATCCTTGAAAGAGGTATCAGACACAGAAAGGTTTTTGTCTAGAGGCACTTCCTCAATCCCACTCTTCAACCTTAGTGTTGCTTCATGTTCAATCCTAGAAAGACCCAGGTCTGAATGCATGTTCTTTGCTGATATTTCAGTTGTATATTTCAAACCTACAAAGTACAAAGTACTAGTTAGAACTGCCCCTTGAAGACTCAACCTCAAGTATTATGAATACGAATTACCTTCCCCAGCAAGTATGCCCTTTCCCTTAGAAGCATCTACACTGCCCTCCTTGGAACTGTTAGCAGCATTATCCCTTACATGAAGGAACCTACAGGAACTTCCTTTGATGCACCAGCCTTTAGCAAAAAAATCACATATAATTGCGGGTCGTTTATTTTTATCATTGAATTCAGCACCGGGTGACAAACTTCTTGGCCTTAATTGAGGAACATCCGACCTAAACAACACCTAGATCCATAAATATTTTTTCTAGAAATAATACAAAAACAAAATTCCATAACTCTTTGAACCAGTGGGGATAAAAGAAATTGAAAAACCTTGGTGATATCTCCATATCTTCTACAGCTTGTGCTGCTTCCTGATCTGCCATATCTTTGGAATATTGGACACCAATAATCCCATTGCTGGAAGGATCAACATCCAACATTGCAGCATTGATTTCACAACCAAAAGCCTTTTCAGGCATAACTCCACCCCCATGCAGAGAAATATTGGCATCACCTCTGTGGGTTTTATTTCCTGCAAGGCGCCCAAAATTATCGACACATATCTTCGTTTCTTATCGCGCTATAAATGGAACTAAGCATACACTAAGCCTGAAGCAAAAAAGCAGAGGATTGAATACTGTTCTCCAAAAGCAACCAAATGTCCAAATGTAATCCATATGGGATAATAACAGTTCTCACCATCAACCATTGACTTCTTCCCTTCATTTGTATCATTTGGGCTAGCAGTTTCGTTATTGTCATCACTGTCCCTTACTACAGAGGCATCCAATGGTGGATGTGCTACCGATTCTTGGGGAGTAGCAGAATCTGACCCCAAAAGCTTTTCAAGCCTTGCAGGCTCCAGAACTTGTCTATTTTCTACAAAGGACAAATTAGAGAAGAAATGAGACACGAGCTAATGCATTCTCCAGACAATATTGGTAGCAAAAGGTGGTTGGATCCCTTGAGATAATTTGTCTAGATCTAGAGCTCCCCAACTATGAAAAACATCTTCCTAAACAAAGAACTATTAAGAGATATATGAGAGACTGAACATACAACCAAAAAGGTCATTCTAAGTAAAATGAACAAAATGAAACATCACTAGAAAATCTATCATAAATGTATAGATTTTGAAAAGATTTAGGGCGCGTTTAGTTTCTGGAAAAAATTTCTATTTTTCTGAAAAAAAAAAATGAAAACAGAAAGTGTTTTTTAGTACTGTTTTCCATTTTTCATCTTTCCAGTTCAACAAAGGATTTGGAAAACAGTTTTTTCTTGTTTTCCAGATATTTCCAAATTCAAAAACACACAACTTTATCTATAATTCCTATTAGTATTACCTACAAACTTTCACTTCACTTATCTATCTACTCATATCATCTACCCAACCACCTATCCATATACCTCTACAACCATCTACATACCCTATCACCACTCGTATCCACTTATCTTCCTATCACCACCATTATTCAAACATCTACATATAATATTCTTTTTTTACTCTACCTATGTTATTAGGATGAAAATAGTAGGTACTCATCTATTCAAATTTGAAGAAAAATACATTTAGAACTACCCGGACATGAATGAAACCCTGTACCGATTTCAAAACTGTTTGACACTATCGATATAGTAATCAAAATTATTCTGAAATCCAAATGAATACACACACACACAATCGGCTATTGGGTACAATGATTTCACTACTACTCAAACCCATTTCCAATCCAACTATCAACTATTCAAACCCGTCCTAATAGGGTTTGGGAGGTCAAGTACCCGGTGTTATTTTACCTATTGTCATTTATGGGTATTATTCCTATAATCCGAATTAAAAATCAAAAAGTAGCACTCAATTTTTTTAATATTCAAAATACAATTAGATATAACCGACCCAATCCAACATGCACACATGATCGCACTACTTCATATTATTGTCACCTATCACTAGCATTATTTGTAGGTTAAAATGAAGAAAAACAATTGAATTTCGAATAACTTCATATTTTCTCATTTGAAAAATAATATGGAAAATAGATGCTAATAAACATGTTTTCTATTTTTCTAATAGAAAAAAAGAAAAATGAGAGAAATGTGGAAAAATGAAATAGAAAAATGCACTAAACATATATTTCATATTGTTGTTTATGTAAAATTTTATTCACATATAACTTCATACACTATTAAGTATTTATTTTACCCATTGAGAAACAATAATTCTTTTAAGTGAAAGGTTTAATCTGCATGGTAGTTCATATTAACATTTAGATAATTTAGATTCTTTACCAATAAAATAATTTAGAATTAAAATTAATAATAATCATTTCTTGAATAAGTATATGTTGAAATTGAGGGATTGAAGGCTTGGCAAAACCTAATACAGGAAACTATAGAAATAATATATTGATTGTATTAATAATATAATATATTGCATATATTCTAAAAGAGATACAAATGCTTATACAGAAATATTATGGGCTAACCCCAAGATTACACCTAGAGCTATGCTAGGGTTTCTATATTTCAACCCTTCCCTTCAAGTTGGAACATCTAAAAGCTCCAAACTTCAATTAAGACAAACACTCCACACCTTGCTCGTAACAATTAGGAAGATAGGCCTATTAGACGCAATTAAAGGATAACCATACCGGATATTAATAGTTCCGTAACACAAAGCAATATACGACCTTCGAGACTAAGATAAAAGTTCCTAGGGATGGGGTTGAATATGAATAGCCTCAATAGAGCATGGCAAAACCAAATTAAAAATTAAATATAATATAAAATAAAAAGGAGTTTTTTCTCCATCAAGAGCAAAAGAGATGAAGAATGGAGCAACAAAAGAATTTGTCTAGCCCATGGTCACCGTCACAAGACTTGCCTACCATAGTTGCCAATCAAAATTATTTAAACTCATAGTTACTGAATGTATAACATTCATACCACTAAACAAGGATGACAATTATGCCCATGCCCTATGGATAGCACCTATTTTTAACCATATGGGTATAGGTATTTGCATAAAGAAAAATGAAGATAGATGATGGGAAAATAGCCCAATCCATTGGACTTAGGTCATTAGGGACACCTTAACATGACTAGCCCAAGATGGCCCAGGTCACACCCCAGAGGTCCATAGGTCGAGTCATCGAAACATGGAACTCAACAAGCCAACAAACCAAACATCAATTCATCAAAGGACTAGCTTAGTGAATCAAAGCTTAGACCTTGAGGGTTAGCCTTGTGAAGTTTACCATCGAGGTCAACTTCTACCAACTAGGAGGTCTACCACCCATAAGGTCTTCTGCCGAAGAGATCTAATTTAAGGAATTGAAACCACCGAGGTGTACCACCATCGAGGTCAGCTTCTACCAACCAGGAGGTCTACCACCCATGAGGTCTTCTGCCGAAGAGATCTAATTCAAGGAGTTGAAACCACCGAGGTGTACCACCCAAGGAACTTAGCTAGTTAAGGAGATTGGTCTCAGCAGCTTAGTCGGTAATAAGCTAGCACTATCAGAAGAGGCGTATCATCTAGAGCTCCGAAGCTAGCTGAGTGGCAGTTGAGCCTGTCTAATTAGTCGGCCAATCCAACCAATAATCTCCCACCATGTCAACATGTCAGAGAAAGGAGTCGGACACCTCGCTTCAAACATAAATAAAGGGTCTCAGGCCTTCAAAAGGGACTTTGGCCTCCACATGGTAGATCGGAAAAAGATCAACCTCCGTTACATGCTCTTTCCAATTGTATCTCAAATCTCGCATCTTTTGTACATGTACAATGATGCATTCGTAAGAAAGTATTACCATCGCAAGGAAACAAATCAGAACAAATCAAGAGGATTGATCACAAATGAGAAGGATTTGTTCCAAGCATCCTTGATTGAAGATTTTATTTCCTTTTAGTTGTTTATTTTATTTTCTTGGAGTTGTGGCAATTTCTATTTGTTTCCTTTTATGAAAGTTGAATGCTTGTAACCTTGGGTCTATAAAGGGAATTTTGAAAGTTAATAAAAACAAATAAAAAGTTAAGTCAAACAAAGAGATGGAAAACTCTCTAAACATTTCCGAATATTTTGTTATCCATTAGAGCAAGCCCAACAATGTGGGATTTTGCTTAGGTTTTTTCATATCCAACAAGGAGAAAGAGAGGAAGGAGAGAGAAGGGGAAAAAAGGAAGAAGAAAAGAATAATAAAAAAGAGTAGTCAAGGTGGTTGCCAGCCGAGGGCCACCCTGATGCACCCGCTTGGCGTTACTGGTGTGCGCCAGCTAGGTCTTTCTTTTTTTTAAATATTGCGTGGGCCCCACAAAAAACCCCATCTTCTGCATGCATCCTCTCCCTCTCCCTCCTACCTTCTCTCTTTGTCACTAAGCAAAAAAAAAGCTGCCAAAAACCCAACAAATATGACTATTGGGGTTGCTCTTACAGTCTTACATTCAACTATTTGTCTTCCTTTCCTTGTTCACTCAATTCACTTGTCAACATAGCCAACCCGCTAATGTCCTCTAGTAGTGTTAATCGTAGGTGACACGTGTATATTCGTGTAGGGGTGTTAGCGAAAAAAGTTTTCGACAAACTAATCGTGTTCGGTAAGCGTTCGTTTATGTTCATTTATTAAGGTAAATAAACATTAACAAACAAAATTTAGAACTCGATCAATAAACAAACAAAGTCTAAACAGTGGTAAGCTCGTTTACTAAGAGATCATGAACAAGCTCGTTTGTGTTCGTTTTATAATGTTCGCAAACAAGCTTGGTTAGTGTTCGTTTACTAATGTTCGCAAACATGTTCATAAGCTTGTGTTGTTTGTTTGGCTATTATTCGTGAACGTAGATTATGTCTTGCTCACGAACGAATTGTGATCATGAACATATGTAAGTGTTTGGTTATTCAGTGTTCATGAACGTGATTAACGAACATGTTTGTGAACGTGTTCGACTGTTCGTTAACGTTAACAAACACGTTTGTGAACGTGTTCGCGAACGTTAACAAACACTGATGAACGCTTAACAAACGAACACGAACAGGATTTCCAAAAATCTTAACAAACGAACATGAACACGGACACTCCAAAATCCTTAACAAACGAACATGAACAGGCTCTGTTTGTTTATGTTCAATTCGTTAACAGCCCTATATTCGTGATCATAACATAAAACTACATAAATAATAGTGGAATTCTGGTTTGACTTAGCCCAAAAGAGCAAATGATTTTTCCCTTTCAAGTTTCCATGTTAAATATTGTGTCCAAGCTACTTTATTTTCCTATATTTTATCTTCTATATAAGTTGGCCAAAGTTAATTTACACCAACAAGGATGATTGGGGAATTTTTGAAGTATTTTTCCTCAAATAAGGATGGGTGCAAGAAGCATATCTCTATCCCTACATAAATATTATGGAGTATTATTAAAAAAATATTCCTATAAAAAATATTAGATACGGAGTATTAGATATTTGAATCAATTAGTATATTATATAACATAATATTGGTAAAAGAACTAATCAAATAAAAATCTAGAAACCTGGTGGTTATCTAACACTACATTTTTTGGAGCAAGTTCTAACTCTTCAAACAGTCACACGCTACTCTCTTTTCAATCTTTAGTTCTTCAAGTGTCATTTTCCCTTTGTATGCACTCTAACAGGGTATTTTAATAAAATATCACATTGAAATGGGTACCAATGAGATTACCAGAAAATTTTCCCTTTTTCGGCAAAGCGAAAACAATGAAATTATCAAAACTTAACACAAAAATGCTGAGGAAATATATCATGTTATCAATAAAAACAGGAATTAAAGCATTTAAGGCTATTAATAAACAGACACACCTTTTTCGTGAACTTCTTTGTTGCATTGACTTAATCCTTCAGCAATTTCAGCAGCTGCTGTTTCTTCCACTTCTATGTTGCATTATGTAAATGGACAAATATGATATTACTTCAACTACATTTTCAATAATAAGTATACACTCAAATAAGACATTTTGAAAATCTCGCATTTCAAAACAGCGAAAACAGTCATAACTTCGGCCAGAGAAATATAATAGGTTATTAATAAACCAGCTAGAGAAATAAAATTTACTCGTGAAAAAAACAAACCTTCTGCATGATCTTCTTCATTGAGTTTAGTTAATTCCTCAGCATTATCAGCTCCCTCTTTTCCAGCGTCTTCTTCCTCCATGTCTTGTTTTTTATGATCATGTTCATTGAACAATTTGGCTGCTGCTTCTGCAATTCCTGCTTCGGCAGTGCCTTCACATAAATGGGCAAATTAGGCCTATTTCAACTACACTTGAAACACCAATTTATGCACTCAAATAAGAGAGTAAATAAAACCTCCACATTCAAAACAATGATATAATCAGAACATAGAAACAAATACTGGGGAGATACACATTCTCAGTAAATCAATACTAAAAGGATCAATATTTATTTATAAAGAAAACAAACCCTTTCCGCTATCTTCTCCATTGGATGGAGCTAATTCTTGATCACTATCAGCTCCCGCTTCTTCTACATCTTCCTCCTCCTCCTCCTCCTCCTCCTCCTCTTCTTCTACTTCTTCCACTTCTTCTTCCTCTTCAACCTCTATTTCTTCCTCTATTTCTTCTTCTATCTCTTCCTCTATCTCCTCGTACTCCTCCTCCTCCTCCTCCATCTCCTGTTCGGACTCGGAGGCAGGGTCCACGGTGTTGTGTGGTGGATCAACCGCCGCAGCGGCGGAGGACATCGCATGCAGCGGTGGCGGAGCTCCGATGAAGAAGTGAAGGTGGAGTTGATTGGGGTTAGGGTTCCGTATACCGTTACACAGACCTCACCGCCTGAAAAGTGACGCGCATTTAACGGCGACGAAAAACCAGTAAACCGCCGACAACAATGGCTGAAACGCTACAGATTACAGAACTATAATCCCCCTCTGGATTCTGATTTGGGGATCACAATTTCTTCATTCTTGTATGGATTGATTCTGAGTTGAGTTCCTCAGCTATAACACTTATATATTTTTATAAATATAAATATATAAGGAAAAATAATAATAAAAAATAGACTATACAAAATATAGTCGTGTTAACTGTTAAGTTAATATTGTTTATGTGTCGTCTTGGGATCTTGGATGATCGGACGGCTATAATTCTCATCATTCGCGTGTGTTGCCATCTTTATTTGAATTTAAATTTGTTTAGAATTATTTTGTAATACTTCTGATCTAATACAAAACTAAAATGAACTATTTTTAATATTTGACGATCAAATAGTTAATTTTTTACTTACAACAAAAAAATACAATAATCAATAAATTAAAACGGGAATTTATTTGTATTTTTTACTATATAAAGTTATAAGTCGATGTATTTTGCCATGAACATATCCGAGGGTTATATACTCACGCCCAACAATTAAGAACCTAACAAAAATATATTAATTATTACTATATTTAAATGTTGAAAAACAAAATCTATTTAAAAATATTATACAATTGCATCCATTTTAGTACATTTTATTGTGTCTATTACTCTATGCTTGTGGAGGTGTATATTGCATTAAAAGTATTGTAATATTAATTTTTATAAGGTAAAATTATTTTTACATTATTAAAATTTCTCGGGTGTATATTAAATAGCAAAATAATTTACATAATTATAGTTAATCATTTATCATATTCGTCAAACATTATTTATCTTTCTAATATTAAAAAAAATTCAAATATAGTGTCGGAGATTTTGAGCTTTTTTTTAAGATCAATTAGAGCTGTGGACTGAAATATAATAATTGGTTCCTGCATATTTGGATAATTAGTCGTTAATTTGAAACTAAAGTTGCTCACAAGTCATATTTGCTATGAGATGCCATAATTAACCGTTAATAGCGGTCTAACCACGTTGCATACCAAACCTCATACGCTAACAAATAAATATGTGACATTAGATGTCACGTCATCGATATGTTCATTGCAATATATATATACAAATGAGTTATACTATACATATTCCCAAATTAATTATACTCCCTTACTTATAATATCTGATGTGACAAAATTGATATGTTATTTTTATCACGTGGGTCCACAAAAAAGTGACTACATCAAAAACTTGAGAGGAAGTAAAATTTGAGAGTATAAAATGGGTGATGTGGTAAATACATACACGTAGATATAAGAATGGATCTAAGTGGACCGTAAGATATGAGTGTGCGAGCTCGGGTCACGATGATAGTAGGTCATACGATTCCGAGCAAGCATAGATTAGGTAATAAATCAAAAGTTTAATTTCTCCAAAGCATTGAATGCGCTTTATATAGAGGGTCGAAGGGGACATATGTCGGGGACTTGGCATGTAGCCACGTGTTCTGCATGCATTGGGCAGGTCGGAGGTGATGCTAATATGCCCACATGTACAGAGGTTCCTAACATGTAGATTTTCAGTGGGACTGGATAAATTGCCTTAATATGTGTATCTCAGACTAAGTTGCCATAGGATACTCGACCAGATGTCCAGATCTCTAGGGTCGGGCCCAAGTCGAGGAGGTGTTACATAGTAGCTACTATCGTATGCGGTGAACGTGTGTCTTATGTCAGGTCGGGTAGGATCCGAATGGTTTCGAATGGGGTCAAAAAGCGTGCCCAATGGCATACCACGTACGTACCAAGCAAGTATATAGACCCGCACCTAATATAGAGAGTCCACCAAGTATTTTCCTATATGGTTTCAAGTTATTTATAAGACCACATTGAAATTGAAGCATTCAAACAATTGGTATCGCGGGCAACCCCATTCGTGTTTGTCAGACTATTTTACTTTGTAACCATAAAGTTTCAAGTTTGACTCATAATGGAAGTGACCTATATCAACTTTTTTTGTTTGCGCTGATCAATTGCCAATTTCTAGATAAGGTCACAATGCAAGGATTTACACTCAAGTAGTATGCATTTTATATGTATCTATACCTTGATTATTTTGCCTTTAACTACACTTTCAGTCTCGCCCTTTCTATTATGTGTATTTTTCTCTTTGGTCAATTGAGTGTCCACGTAAACCCTCTATTATTCACCAAGTCAAGTTACACTACTATTTATGTTTAATTATGACTTTTAATCGATTACCCAACAACATAATTACCGCGCTCAAGTAGTGTGTGTATGTAAAAATGTCGATTGTTAGGTGCATATTTATGAAAGCACTTTAAAGAAAATTTTGGGTTTAAGTTAAACTCAATTGAAACTATAATAGTAAATTAAGCAATTATTATTTTTTTATAAAGTTAATTGTATTTGTATTTCATAAAATATTATTTATTTATTTTTGTTTTACGTGCCCTAAAAACAATACAATTGTAAATTTGTAATAGTTGAGATGAAATTCAATCGATTTTAAATTTGATAACAAAAATGTAATCCTTTTGTAAGTTATTAATGTATCCATCCTTTGTCTAATCACTTGTGATGAGTTTTATTAAATCTAACAATTTTTTACATGACATGAAATGATACAAAAATAACCAGGCCTGGGATTAGTCATATTGTGTATTGAGTTGACATATTTATCAGTGATTATGGGGAGCAGAGTTGTCAAAGGCTCAGCCAACCAGATGCTAGACTATGGACTCTATTACAATGCAGTATCTGTTCATAACTACTTTCTCAACCTATTGAAGCACAAGAATCAGTTGCCTCCACTGAGGCTCCTTCATAACTACTTTCTCAACCTATTGAAGCACAAGAATCAGTTGCCTCCACTGAGGCTCGAACCCACGACCTCCCATATAAAGGGAAGGGTTTGATGCCGCTGGACCACAAGGTCCTTGGCAATATTACAAAAAGACGGTAAAAGTCGTCTTGGAGTACAATAAAACACCCGACATTCCGATCTCATTCTCATATAGTTGGATTCACTGTGTTAAAAGAAAATTGGTATTTCCCTCAGAAACTTGAGATCGAAACAAAGAAAAATATGGACACTCTCCGCACATAGGCGGAGAAAAGAGGGGGAGGGGGGGGGGGGGGAACCTTAAGCCGATCATAAAAGACTACCTGCCAAAAAAAGGTAGTTTGTCTGACGCGAAGGAGATGTATTTCTGGTACGACTAGTAGGAAGCAACAACCTATTGAAGCATAAAGAGTTGCCAAACACCTTGTGCTCAGATGACATGTAATGATTCTCCCATATGGGATGTCATGAGATTGAGCCTAGTGCTCATGTACATGCGACTCCCTTTATTATTATTTTTTTGTTTTAATTTATTTTATAATAATAATAATAACAACAACAACAACAATAATAATTATAATAATAATTATAACATAAATTCAAACAAAAACTATTTAAAAAAAAAAAAACAATAAGGGGAGCCATTATGAAATATATGTATATCCTTTTAGGTCTTTTTACATATTAACCACTAACATTAAACAACTAATTTTACCAAACATCTTTTTATTTTAGCTCAAGTACATGCGACTCCCTTTATTATTTCTTTTTTTTTTTTGTTTTAATTTATTTTATAATAATAATAATAACAACTTTTTTTGTTTTAATTTATTTTATAATAATAATAATAACAACAACAACAACAATAATTTATTTTATAATAATAATAATAACAACAACAACAACAATAATAATTATAATAATAATTATAACATAAATTCAAACAAAAACTATTTAAAAAAAAACAATAAGGGGAGCCATTAT
Organism: Ipomoea triloba; assembly: GCF_003576645.1. Lineage (NCBI taxonomy): Eukaryota > Viridiplantae > Streptophyta > Magnoliopsida > Solanales > Convolvulaceae > Ipomoea > Ipomoea triloba. The sequence continues at coordinate 3,873,243 of NC_044916.1, forward strand.
GAAATATATGTATATCCTTTTAGGTCATTTTACATATTAACCCCTAACATTAAACAACTAATTTTACCAAACATCTTTTTATAAACCGTTTATACAATTCCCTAGTCATTCTGGCTAACATAAGCCACTAAATTCGCTAACTGCTAACTTATGTTTTCCAAACAAACCCTAAATCATTTATGATTGTTTAATTCATGATTTTATGTGAACATTAAACAACCTAATTTAGTATTCATGGACTTCAAATTATTATGTGGAGCCGAGTCTACCTTGCAAGGTAGATCCGGATCCAAAATACACAATTTACATTATGAATGTTCACAGTTTATATATTGAATATTCACAATTTATATACTAAATGTCCATAATTTAAATTGTGAACATTCAGTATGTAATTTGTGAGCATTCAATATATAAATTATGATGGGTACACGTTGTAAGGTGGAGCCGGGTCTATTGTATAACTATTGGACTTCATTTATGAAGGCCTTAACCTTTCAATTTCTCCCACAATTGGATTGGGCTTCGACTTCGGCCTTCTGTCATAATTTTTATCATTTAGGCCACGGGAATACTTGAAACTTAACCAAACAGATTCATCTCCCACAGACCTCAAGCGTGTTACCAATCGGCCCATTATCATGTACCAATTGGCCCATTATTAAATAATTGCTTATATTATGAAAAAAATAAACTATATAAACAAAATTTACGTAATAATTAAATATTTAAGGTAGAAAATGATTTTTATGAGCGAGTATAGCATATCTTTATTGAGCTGACTATAAATAGTAAGATCTAGTCATAACTTAATTATATGAGAAAGTATCAAGCAAACCCTTTAAACTGAACAAATAATACAATTAATTCTTTTATATATAACCTCAATCTAAACCCCCTAAATTGATTTTTAAAAAATTACAATTAAGTTCAAGTTCACTGATGTGCCTAACATGTGTTACTTACTTACCTTTTGATATGTACGAGGATCTCAAGCGTACAAATTATTATTATTATTATTATTATTTTTTTAAACACTCAAAAAGTTCTTTACAATATAATATTTATTCTACATTATTACGGAGTATTTGATTTTTTAAAAATTTTTTTGACAGTCGATTATTAGTTCATCAAATTATCGTGAAAGTAAGAAAATTTAACACCTTAAACAAATTGTTAAAAAAAAAATTAGAGTAGAGGTCCAATGCTATAAGCTGAAGTCCCATAAGAAAAAAAAAATTAATATCGAATATACACATCGTAAATTATACATTTGCAATCCTCATCAAATTTAAAATTTGAAATTCACATAATTTAGGAAAAAAGAAAAAGAAAAAGAAAAGAAAAACTCTCCCCCATACAAATTTCTGTACATATTTGAAAAAAGAAATAAAATAAAAACAAAATCAAAATATTAGTTACAAATATCTACCAATTACGAGCTTATAAGAACAATAAAAAGAAGTAATTTTAAGTTAACGAACGAAATCTCAAACACATGTAAACCAAGACTTTAAGAGAGAGGTAGGTGGGAGTGATTGCTTGCCATCCCATCTCAAAAATCTCTATTCCACTTTATAAACTTTTCTCTTTATCAACTTAAAATTTGTCTTTTCTCTTTTCATTCACATTTTTTTATAATTTTAAATTTCTATCTTATTTATTTTGTGTTTTTTAGTACTATTGACTCTATTACATTGTAGTATCAGTTTATCTATACTTTCTATTTAATATCATTTTATAGATACAAAAAACATGCACTAATACATCATATGATAGTACTCTTGCAAACTATAATATTCTTTAGGAACCATCGGTTTTTTTTTTTTTTAAGGGGAGAAACAACTCATCATCACAAGAATATAATAAATGCATCGAAAGAATGATCAAGTGGGCGAAACATATTTTTCGTACTTGACAATTATGAATTTATTATTGTAAACACCTTCTCGATCCAATTTATCACACATAATCTTCAGTGTAGTTTACATTTTTGTGTGCTATACAAGTCATTACATAAGAACGGAGGAGTTTATTCCATGTGTGTGTGTGTATATATATATATATATAACTAGAGCTTCAAGTTTCTATCATCACATAACAAAGAATATAAGTATGCCTTGTGGGCTAGCTTAATTAAGTGATAGACCATTTGATCTAATAGCGTGTTTGGTTCGTGGAATAGGTTGGGAATGGAATACCATTCTCGGGAATAGACTTATTCCACTGTTTGGTTCATCATTTTATTCCTAGGAATAACATTTTCGGGAATGAGTTATTCCCTTTGCAGGGGGAATAGTCATTCCTAGGGAACCCGTTAGTATTAGCTATTCCAAAGTATTTGGGAATAGCTTTTATACTATAATACCGAAAATATCCTTTTGTATTATATATATATATATATATATATATATATATATATATATATATATATATATATATATATATATATATATATATATATATATATATA
>NC_044916.1:3877016-3888475 GCF_003576645.1 Ipomoea triloba
TATATATATATATATATATATATATATATATATATATATATATATATATATATATATATATATATATATATATATAAAATGTAAGTAATAATAATAATAATAATAATAATAATAATACATTTTATATAAGGGTATTTATGTCTTTTAAACACATTCCATTTATATTCCTTAAACTAACAAAACATTGAAATTACATTCCTAAAGCCTATTTCTTTGGCGAACCAAACAATAGAATACAATTCCTCTGTAAGAGTAACCACATTAGTGGTTTTTTGACCGAAGAAAAAAGATTCAGTGGAGTTTTTTCACTAATGAGAGAATGATTTTTAAGAGTTTTTTTTCTTCAAATAATTTTTTTTTGTAGGGCCCAGTGAAATGCAAAATGACGCACACTGTGCGCGTAAAAAAAAGACTTTTGTTTAAAAAAAATTCGAATGTCAGCCTTGTTTTTTTTTTTTTTTTTTTCTCTCCTGTTTCTCGCTCTTACTTGACACACAAAGAAAGTATGAATATTAATCTTTTCTATTATTTGGATGAGTTCCTTGCCACTCAATCGAGTGAAATTTGTTTAGTAATAGTCTATTGAAAATTAGAAACTTAAAATGTATATAAAAAAAATAGAATAAGTTGAATTGTTTATATGTTTTTTGTTTCCGTTTAGGAATCTCTTTGTGTAATGCGTAGTGGTGATAGGACGGCGGCCGGCCAAAGACAGGGACCCACCGCAATGCAGAGCCGCGCTTTCGATCCCCATGTCTGCGTCCAAGTGGGCCTTTTTATTATCTCCATCTCCATGTACCAATCACTCATGGCAATCAACTATTCCAAGAATCCCAGATGCATCTCAATTAATTCAACAACTAAAATAAAATAAAACAAAAAGTTAATAGTTATTAATGGTAACCGGAGAATATTGGTTTGTAAGTAAATAGATATAATTAGAATAGTATTGCTAAGAGTCTATGATTGTATTGCTATGATTTTGACTATAAGATTTAGAATGTGTCTTTTTTACTGTTACATAGGCTCAATTTTATACTATTAGCTACTAAGTGGGATTTTTATTGTGATTTTTGAAGAGTGTGATTATGAAAGAGAAGATGGTAGAAAAGATAAAAATAAAACAAAAAACTGATATATATATATATATATATATATATATATATATATATATATATATATATAAAGTAGATAACGCGCCCAACAGGAAGGTCCTACTCTACTGCAAAATCCAAAGACTGCGGGGCATTTGTGGCCTTCACGCGAACATAACCTTACTGGAAAATCCCTCGGGCGGGTCTCACTCCACTACAAAATCCACTCATTTGCAGGAAGGTCTGACATTGTCTCTCTCTACCCTTTCTCTCATCCAATGTGGCAAAAGTCTTCTTAAAAACTGTGAAAAAGTAACTAATGGGGTTGGCCTAACAATTATAATAATGGGCACAACAGCCCAAGTACAATTGTACAATGACTCCTCTTAATAAGTGTCATGGCTTCTTAATAATTGTTATGCATTCTAACAAGTGCATTATTAGCTTTCATTAACTGGTTATGCAATATAGTTCATAGTTTTCAAATTTAGTCAATGTCAGCTCTCAGTTATTTATGATATGGTATCGTAAATTAGTGTCCAAATTCTAAATATAGTCATGTTAGTCCTTTAATTGTTTGTTAGCTTTCATTTAAAAAAAATTAAGGGACCATATTGATTATATTTATAACTCAATGACTAGATTTACAATATGATAACTAATTAAGATATCATATTAGCTAAATATGAGAAGATCTATTTTCACTTTGGTCCCTAAACTATAGTACATCTTTCACGTTTAGTCTTTTTTTTTTTTTTTTTGGTTAGCTTTCACGTTTAGTCTGCTTATCAAATTTTTTTAATATTTGGTGAATGACTATCAAATTCTTACCACATTGGCAATTTCAATCATTTTTATTTATTTATCAAACTTAGGTGAAATCTCTCACATGATAATCTAATGAATTTTTTAAACGGTATTTATGTTATTTGAAATTGAGCAACATGCAAATCACAAAATCGAATATAGTTTTTTTGGGGTTAGTGTTGTTGAAAATTATCAAGATTGACAAAAATATATATTAATTTGTAATGACCAAATATAACAATAATTTGATTAGTCATGCATTAAAATGGTAAAACAAGTTTAATTTAATAGTTAAGGATCAAATTTGAAAGAGCTCCAATACTAGATGCCACCAAAAGTGAAATAAAACTCACTTAAAAATGAGGACTGAATTGTATAATGACTAACAATTAATTGACTCTAAAAATGTGACTATATCTTTTTTTTTTTTTTTTGAGTTCTACTGACTCGATTACAATGTAGTATCTGTCCATAGCTACTTTAATTTAACTAACTTAAAATCAAATCGTAGTGCATCACCAACAAAAGAATTTGCCCTTAGGACAACGGTCCAATGTTGAGAAACCTGCAACAAACAATCTGACTTGCGTTGGATTCCTTGTGCACAAAATATATAATTTCATCATTCAATGTAGTATAGTTCTAGACAAAATTGAGTATAAATTTAATAGGCAATCTAAAATAGAAATTCTTATATCAATTTCAAACAACGCTCTGCATCTATTATATCATCAAAGTTGTACTCGTCAAACTTATTAATACAATATATCAAAGTTGTACTCATCAAACTTATTAATATAATATTTCAAAAGTAATCCAGTATATATAACAAACTTAAACAACATTATATACTTAACAATTTTATAAATATAAAACAAAAATTTATATATTCACTACACAAACACTTATAAAAATCTAAAAATTTTCATACACGTTTCCTAGCAGAAGTTGACATTACACTTTGCAAACAAGTTCATTGTTCATACAAAATCCAGCCTCCAAAATGGGGCGCACAAGTACACGTGGCAGAATAATGCATACTGACATGGTCCACACGTGCCATCAGTGCCCGTACTGACACGGACCACACGTGCCATATCCATATCCAAGAACACAGTCTCACACGTCACACCGCCGTGAGTCCGTGACCACGGCCACCGTTACCGCCACCGACAAGTCATTAGAAATGGGAAAAAAAAAATATAAAAATACGCGTAATTCACAAAGTTTTCACCTAATCAACGGCTGGTGGAGAGCTAAAGAGGTTGTATCGGCTCTTGGTATTCACATCCAACGGTTGCCATTAATCCTTGTTACTAATTTTTTTTTTTTTGTTTTTTTTTTCTAAAATGAACAAAAAAGGTTTTTGACGGAAAAAACGGTTTACTTTGACGCCGGCAGCTTCACAAAGTTTCCGGCGGAGGGAGGTTGAGATCGAGATCTAAAATTAGGCCGTCTTTGTTAGGTTTGAGATCGCGGTTGGTTTCGACGACGGAGGAGGAGTCGGACTCGCTCTGAGCAACGCCGCTTCCGGTGCTGCCGGCGGCGTCGTGGAAATTGGGAGAGGAGAATCGGGGGTTGAGGGAAGGCGTCGTCGTAATCGCGCCGGCACGCGCGAGCGCGTTGAGATAGAACACGTGGCTGGCCGGATGCACGGCGGCGGCGGCGACAACCGGAGCGACGCGGAGGTGACGGCTCTGGTACGGAAGGTGGTTCACCGCGGAGAATCCGCCGCCGACGTTGAGATCCAACAGCGACGACGAGTCGACCAAAACGGCCGGCGAAAACCGGCCGCCGTCGCGGCTCGACGACTCCACCGTGCTACTCTGGCTCGGACTGTGATTGCTATTCCCCCCTCCTCCGCCTCCGCCTCCTCCGCCGCATCCGCCGCCGATTTTCTCGCACGCATTCCTGTTCATATCAAACCGCGCGCAGAAATCGAGCGGAATCCGCTCCTCCGCCAACGGAAAATTCGTTTTCGCCTTGGCGCCGCGGAACTCCCGCGCCGCATTATCGTAAGCCCTAGCCGCCTCCTCCGCCGTATCAAACGTCCCCAGCCAAACGCGGCTTTTCTTCCCGGGATCTCTGATCTCCGCCGCGTATCTCCCCCACGGCCTCTTCCTCACTCCCCTGTAATGCACCTGCTCTCTCCGCACTCCATCCACCGCCGGAACCGCCACCGCCACCGCCGCCCCCTTATCCTTCGGAGCCATTAAACTCAGCCCCGCGTGAAATTTAATTATAAAAATATTTACACAAAATTAAAAAAACTTTAATTAATTGCTTCAGAGAGAACAGACTGAAACGTAAGAAAACTTTAAGGTACGGCTGAGAGAAGAAAGAGGAGAGCCGCTGAATATATAGGGGGAGTCAAACGTGGCGTTGACTGCTCCACTGCCGGGTGGGGTGGGGCCCTTAAGGTTACGTGGCATTCCGACCTTGTGTACGTAGCCATGCTGATAGGGGTGTAACATTTAATTGGAGCCTTGTAACATTTTATTTTAATAATAATAATAAAATCATAATATTTGAAATGAGTTTTAGAATTTAAACTTTTGTGTATTCAATAACGTTTTTAGGAAAGTATTGAATGAGTTCAGTCAAGACTCGACATAATTACACTATTACTCTTGTAATAAGAGGTGAGATTGTCCACTCCAGTCCCTACACATTCTTTTTGGATTGTGGATGCATAATTATTATTATTATTATTGTATATTAAAAAGAAATCAGATGTGGGGAAGGGTATCCCCATCTTTGACAGGTGATTGAAAATATTCCTCATTTCTTATCGCCAAGTTTTGTCCTTGTCTCCATTCTTGTTGATGTGGAAACTATAAATTCTATCATGAAGGAATGAAATTGTCATCCCTAAGTAAAATATTAGTTAAAGTCAAGCGAATTAAAAAAGAAGTGTAAAGATTTTTTAATGAAATTACGTTATAATATAGTATTAAATAGTACTCCATATTTACTTTATATGAAATACATTTTAAGATGCCACTATTTCTTAATTCTTATAATAAGAAAAAAAGAAAGATATTTATAGTCATAAATTAAGATTTTTTTTTTTTAAATTTTTATCTTATATTATTAATGTTTTTAACACTATTTATTTCGATATTATGAAATATCTATCTAGGTATGTTATAGATGTCACTTTAGTTCATTTAATACAATAATTAATTTTAGCATATTTGTACAATATAATAGTAATAACATAAATTAGATTGAGGGTAGGATTCTTTTTACAATACATGGATACTAGAGATAGAAATGATGCATATTTATTATTGGTAAGGTACAATTAGGCTTTGTAAGGTTGAGTATTAACCAGGACAAGTGTCAATATGGCGTGGTTAGACATTTCCGGTCAATTACAATAATAAATAAGTGCAAGTAATGAATAAGTGATAGGTCTAGATTCTTAGGTCTCTAATGTTGTAAGTGGTCATCTTGTATGATCCTTGCAAGTTAAGTTGAGTTGGCTAGCACTTTATTGATCACAATTCAAGCTTGGATTGATTAAAAATAAAATAAAAATACTTAGACCTATTGTTTGGATTCAATATACAAAATAATAAAGTAATGGCTAAGTTTGCAAGAAATTGAGTCCAAAATCAATACCAACATCCACTATTTATACAATATAATGCCTAGAGAAAACAACAATTAATAGAACAAAATAATTAAGCTTTTCAGTTTCAAGATGATTTCTCATATCGTGTGTAGCACAATAGCGGTGATGGCTCAACTCTCAAGATGTGAACACACACCTTTCGCCTTTAACGATGTTTGAAGCGTGCAATAGAACAAACTTTTGAATTTGGATCACTCCATTAGTTATTAATATGTATTTAGATTGGGCCATATATATATATAATCATCTAATGCAAACATCTTATACAAGAAAATTTGTTTATACTCATAAGTTACTTGTGAATTAGGTGATCTTATTTCAAGTTTTTTAAAAAATAAATAACGAGATATTTTAAAAGAAACTTGAGTAATAATCAAACATACAAATGAATCAATTAAAATAGTGTAGCAAGACGGTTTCATACATATATAAAAGATTGAATGAAGGCTGGTACCCTTCATTTATCTCTATTTTCTATTAATTTTTTTCATACATTATACTATAAGAGTTGTAATATACAAATTTTTAGATAAAAGTACATCTATTGTTATAACTTTTGTTATCTTTTTTCCATGATTTTTACCGTGCACATGTTGTTGGGTGATGATAGGAAAATGCCGTAGTATAACTACTATTTCTGTGGGCTGGAAAGGAAGATTGGAAGGAAGAAATTTGTGACGTGTGCAAGACACTACCTTAAAAGCGATTTGCTGGAGACCGGTTGCTTTCGACTGGCGAACACAAATAAACAACGAACCTGTCTTAGAATGCTCAGACGAGAGAAGGAGGGAGAAGAGAAGATGATTGAAGGTGTGTTTTGAGAGCATATGGGAGGCGTGTATTTATAATATCTGAAATAACTGTCTCCCCACTTCCAGCCACATATTGTCCGCGAAAATAATTTATCGAAAAACTCAAAATTAAAGTAGAAAGCGTGTAAAAAAATTCACCACGCACGCCAAGCGGCATCGAAGGGCGCGTGGGGTTCCCCTTTCATTCGTTTCCATCCAAAATACTTCAAACACTCAAAAAGGAGTTGGTATTAAAAAGAAGGAAAAAACTCTCTAATGGAAGTGAGACAAGAGTTAGTGGGAAACTAATGGGAAACTACACTACACCTATTTGAATGTTATCTCCAACACATGCATCTATCATATGTTTTCTTATTTTTAGATATTCTTCGGTGGTAATAATATATATAGACATTATATATTGAAATAACATAATTAATTTAATTTAGATTTTAAATAATAAGGATTAATTAGTTATTCTCTAAAATATAAATATTAAATTTTTAAAAATAATTTACATTACTATTATTATTGTTATACAATAATATAAATATTTAAAATATTTTAATATAATTAAAGTTTTAACATTAAATATTAATATTCAACATTTACCTTTTGTGCGTCATTGCATAAACAAATTAGTGTGTGTGATGGATATATTAGGAAGTGGAGCGGAACGAACCGACCCGGAGGAGCGGAGCAAGGAGGACCCGAGCGAACCCGAACCCGAGATCAAGCTTCGTGTAGGCCATTGCTCGGCACTCCATGACTTTGGTGGACTTGGGCCGTGGTTGGTGCCGACCCCGAGTCGGCACCTTGGACCTCAGGTTAACCTTAGGCCGTGGTGGGTGTAGACCCCGGGTCGACACCTGAGACATCAGTTTGGGCCTTAGGCCGTGGTTGGTGCCAACCCCGGGTCGGCACCTTGGGCCTCGGCTGGGTTGCCGACCCCGGGTCAGTCTTGAGGGCTCGGTCAAAGAAGGACTCGGGAGGCCCACGGTCAAAGTTTGTTACAGCTAACCCCCGTTTTAGGGGGCGGTTAGAGAGCTTTGTAGTATAAAACATCCCATTGTTGTCTTAACAAGACATGTTATCCTAATGGTCCTAATACGACACCCTTTGTAATACTCTTACAAACTATATTTAATACAAGAATTGTCCCCGCGACATTCGTTCATTAGTTTCCCTCTCGAATCATCTATTCGCTATTTACTATTATTTATTCGGGTTTATTAATTCGGACCTCCGGGTTAATTAAATCCATCAGTGTATATATTTTACAATTCCAAATTGTTAACTGGTCTGGCAAACAATTCTCTTTCATCTGACAACACCATATTCTCCATTCATACTTGTTTAAGGTCTTGCCTCTGCCGTTCTCATCCCAAAGTCAATATATAGTCCACACTCGATATTTGATTATAGTAGTGCCGTCCTTTGATTTAATTTCACTGTTTTTTTTAAGTACTATTAACTCTGTAATAATGTAGTGTCTGTTTATAACTACTTTCTTAATAAAATGAAGCACAAAGAACCAATATCAACTAATATCGCCTCCACTGAGGCTCGAACCCACCATATCCCATGTAAGGTGCAACTAGACCACAAGGTCTTTGACATTTAATTTTACTTAATAAAGATTTATTGATGAGTCATTTTATTGTTGAAAAAAACATAAAATGATATTTTAAGTGACTATTTTATGATACAAATATATGTGAAGTCCACCATCAATTTAGGTCGGGTTAAAGTGGATTCGAATTCTTCGTAGTGAAACAAAAGAATCGGTATATTGTATGCTCAAAACGGATAATGGTGAATGAGAAATTGATTGTCAAAGTAGATCCATGGAGGGGTCCAAAAATTTCAATTCCACAAATTGAGGAAATTGCAATTTTTTCAAACTAAACAGTATAATTCACCTCTCAAATAAATTATGTTGTAATTGAAATGCAATTTATGTCTACCAAATAGGTTGTTAGAGTTTGGCAAAAAATATAAATAACGAAATGCGACTCAATTAAACTTACATGTCTCGAACATTAGTACAAAACTACAGACGTATACAATAAAACCAAATTCATACCTATGTTATCCATGTAAATATGTAATTTTGCAGTCCGCGGGTATCGTCCCTCTCACGAAATGAGAACCAACCACGCGTGGGGGGAGAGTGAAGCATCTTAGCGCATACCCACACGCGTGTTCTCACTACGTACCATCAAAACCCGGCATTCCCCGCCCACGCTTCCGCCCATCACCGGCAACTCTTTTATTGCACCGCCGCACCGTGTTAAGTTGCGTCTCACCTTCACACTTTCAAATTATATATGCAAACAAACAAACAAACAAGCAATCATGCATGTGTGAAATTGGACACTTAACCACCATTCCAATTACTATTACTATATACCATTAATAAATTTCTCTTTTTCATATTAATTACCTAATTATATTTGAAAGGAACATTAGTATTTTTTAATTAGAATATTTTAAACCTCTTTTTTTTTTTTTTAAATAAAAGTATTTTAGAATTTAACTTTCAAATATAAGTGTTTTATATACCGTCAATAGATAGTCATACTATCTTTATCAAAAGCTGTTGGTTAAAGAGGAAGGAGATTGAGTTGTTTAAGTACGGGGTCAGGAGTTTGAACTTATGTGTATATAGTAATACCCTTAAGAGCGCCCCATCCTAAATGGTAAAATTAGTCTCATTTAACATAGTAGATTGATCTCTACTTAATTACGGTTTTAGTTCCAAGACTATTCTACTTTTTTATTATTAATACTCAACTTTAAATAACCTAGCTGAATTTGGTACTTTTAAGTTTGAAAATTTGTCACTTTTAGTCATAGTTAGATATTATATTTTATTCAAAATTTAGTCATAAGTGGATTAAAAATGATTGTAAGTCAAATATTAAATTGGATCGATTTTAGAATAGAAAATCACAAGTGAACGAAATACAATAGTTGAAACTTTTAAGTTAATTATAATCAGAGAGCTAAAACGGAAATTATCTCACTAATAAACAAGAGGTGGAATGTCTATTTTTTTTTTTGAAAGCAAACGTATAACTTTGATTAATGGTCTATTATAAATAATGATTTTTTGACAAAAGCTTGTGGGAGACCGTCTCACGGATATTTGTTCGCGAGACTAGTCGAGTCAATATCAAATGTAATAATACTTATACTAAGAAATGTAATACTAATAATGAATAAAATATTTATTATTTATATAGAAAAGTGTAATAATTTTAAAGAAAAATGTAATACTTTTATTTTATTACATTTTGCCTTTAAGTATTACATTTTTCCCTTATAAGTTAAGTAACAAACACTTGCCAACATTACTTGTAAGGGAAAATGTAATACTTTTACATTAAAATATAAAAGTATTACATTTGTCTTCACAAGTATTATAAATAAGAAACACTTTAATCCTAGTTAGCATTACATTTTCATATTCTCCGATCCGATCCAGCTCATGGATAAAGATTTGTGAGACGGTCTCACACTAATTTTTTTTTGGTTGATATATATTGTAATCTAAGTTGTTAGATGTTTTACTAATATTATATTTACTAATATTATATGGGTGATATGGATTCAATAATAATAAAATTAAATAACTTCTATAATGACAATTAATATGAGTATAAAATAATACCAAATATATATAATTGTGTAAGTATGTTTCGTTATATCAGAGATTGTTGGCACTAGTATTAATAGCATCACATATAACCAAACATGCTTAAATGATTGTATCATGTACGAGTGTACAACTAAACATTATTTTCGATCAATAAAATCAAAATTTTATATTATATACCTTTTTGAAGGATTTTCTCATTAATCAATAAGATCTGGACATAAAGCATCATAGATAAAAATGGCTCGCAAGAACGTGAACCACAACATTTACCGACATTTTAACAAAGAAAAAGCTAATATTGAAAAGTCATTAATTGTTTTCCTTTATTTATTTATTTATTTATTTTAAAATGCCCTCAGTGAGGGTGCCAAAATAAGAGTGAGCAGGTTCCGAATGCATGGCGTTAAACTAATGACTAACTGGGCATCAATTTCAACCTCCTTCCCAAACTCTTTAACCAATTTAGTAAGTTCCTCTCAAATACTTATAAGGGTATTGATTTGATGAATAGTCTTTTTAATTTTAACTAGGATGATAATGTTAAGTGCCTATTTTGTGTTACAAATATATGCGGAGTTCACTTTCGATTTGGATCGGGTAAAAGTGGATTCACACTCTTTGTAGTGAGACGAATAAATTGATATATTGTACGCTCAGAATGGGTAATAGATGAATGAGAAACTGATTATCGATCAAAATAGACATATTTGAGAGAAGTCGAAGTTACGAAAAGTTTGAAGTGTTTTTTGTAACACTTTTGAAGAGTGCTAGCACTATAAAGTGCAAATATTTCGGAAGGTGCATGCTTACGCAACCTTTTGGAATGTTTTGAAAGGTTGTGACTTTTTGGACTGTACGAATTTCTCGGTCAGATCACTTGGTTTTTAAAATAGGTCATTAATGATCGGTACGAATTAATTGTATATTAATTTCGTAATTATTGATATTATTTTAAAAATAAGTATGACCATTTCAAATGTTATAATTCGATTATTAATTCGGGTTTATGGTGCTAATGAATGCCATGTTTTAATACATCTCCTATATATACCTTCTTTTTTGGGCAGAATTTTAGATTATGAAAAATCATTTTCTCTACTCCTAACGTTGTCTTCTCCCTAAAATTCTTTGCACATTCATTCATGAAAATAGCTTTGTGTTCAAGCCTATTGTTCTAGTTCGCCGAAGGTCTATAGTTTGAGTGCTTGAAATATAGAACCGTTGATCCACTTTATCCGGGAGACTGACGCTATGACGCTCCTAGCACCCCCCTGAAGTAGCGAATCAGTTTTAAAGAAAGAATGTTTCGCTCGATTGACTTGGATCACTCTCTTTCTTCTCCGTTTCTTTGGTTTAATTTGTTGGGATTATTTTTTTAAATTTTAAATCCCTTATATATATATATATATATATATATATATATATATATATATATAGAGAGAGAGAGAGAGAGAGAGAGAGAG
>NC_044916.1:3889569-3897529 GCF_003576645.1 Ipomoea triloba
ATATATATATATATATATATATATATATATATATATATATATAGAGAGAGAGAGAGAGAGAGAGAGAGAGGGGGGGGGGTCCGATTTACATGAGAACCCATCCTTAGGTGAGGACGTGAGGACTACTCTAAACCATTAAATCAAAATGATGCACGACCGAGATTTAAAGAAACAAATAACAAGGATTAAGGAAACAAATCTCTTTATAATACTAAAAAATATACATTTATGGGTAAATCTGTCTTATTAGAAGTTGTGTATTTCTATAAAGAATATTATGCATTCTTATATCGAATGTTGTGAATTGATAACTCTAATTGTGCATTCAAACACCGCCAAAAAATTCTACGATGGACATTCCAATATCCTACGATGCACCACACTAAGTGACTAATGTACATCTCACTAGCCTATGATGCGCAACTCACAACACTGGGTTGCACAACCAGCACACTTGGACGCACATCCTTACTATCCAAACATGTGTATATATACACCATCTAAATATAGACAATATTATACTCAAAAGAACGAGCAAAAAAAAAATATTGATCGCTTTGCATGGACGAACACTCGATCGAAGATGAAAAAATTACAGCTCCTAATCACAACAGTGATGATCCAAGAAAATAGGAAACCAATTTGGCCAAGGATTATTACCCATGCGTTCACACTTAAAACAAATACAAAAAGACACTACTACCCCTACTTTAACAATATAAGATCAATCCATGTCATCTAAGAAAATCAAATCTAGATTATCCAAATAAAAAATCGAATGCACAAGATTAGTCCTCACATCCTTACCTAAGGATGAGTCATCATTTGATCCCAAATATATATATGCGCTTATGTTCATCTGAGAACCTACCTTATTGTGTGAACTTAGAACCTGCGCACACCCTTGATGTTGCATAATCTAATGGTCCACAACATGGTGCACAGAAAAAGTCCACCCGGGACGCGGTGCACAATGTGTGTGCATTGTGTTTGCAGTGCACTACGTGTGTGCATTGTGTTATAGATGATATGCATCGTCCACTAATATAGATAATGGGCTCATATAGGTTCTTAGATTCACATGTTAATATAGGTTCTCATATGAAAACACACACACACACACAATTTTGTAAAATTGACTTATTCGCCCCAACAAATAGTTGATGTGAGACTGATTGGTAGACATGACAATTGGTGTAGACGAGTTGATATGGTAATGACATGAACACGATAAGTAATGCTAATATTAACGAGTTAAACGGGTTGTTAATGGATTGATTCATTAAGACACAAATTATAACATGTTCTTAACAAATCAACCCGTTAATGACACAAGACATGTTTAGACCCTTATTTTCATGTACAATTTCTTGTGGCGTTGTAAATCGCTAGGTCTACCCTGTATATATATTTTAATATAAATAATTTGATATATATACTCTGTATAGTATAACGTTATCATTTTAAAAAATAGAAAGTACAAACTAAATACAATGGACCGGACCTACCAATCTACCATATGGGATTCTTATAATCATATTGTCTCCAAATAATTCCTCCATCTTCTCCTAAACTAATCAACGCATGGTGGCAGCTGACAAGATCCAGCCGGTAACAAATAATGTAACAATATATCATTCAGACTTAGGATACTAAATGATTGGCTAATGCACGCATGTAATCAACATTTTCTTTCAAGCACCTCGGCACGTGAATGTAACACCCGAGATAAATCATATGACGCGTTATGTTTTAATTGAGTATATAAATAGATATTTAGATGCCAAAGACCTTGTGGTCTAGTGTCACCAGTGTTCTGGTTTACGCTCTCACATGGATGATGGGAGTGGGTTCGAGCCTCAGTGGAGTCAACTATTGACTCCGAGGTTGACTCCGAGTTAGTAGTACCCAAAAAACTCCTTGTGCCGAAGAATTTCACGAGAACCCGGGCCGGGTGGCACCTCGTGGTCTAACAGAAAAAATCCATTAAAGTTGTTATGGCATAAAACAAACATATATGCATTACTTAGTGGGCTTCATGGCCAACATTGGCCACACTTCTAGTTTCAAAGCTGAACTATGGGGCATTCGAGAAGGCTTAATCATCGCCAGGGGACGCGGCTTCACTCATATCACTTCACTTCTGGATCATCCTCCAGATGGGATTCAGGATCTTCTGTCTCGTGATATGCAAGGCATCGCCACAAGTAGAAGGCATTAATTTTGGGGGACCAAGATGGGATTCAGGATCTTCTGTCTCGTGATATGCAAGGCATTGCCACAAGTAGAAGGCGTTAATTTTGGGGGACCACGAGGTCCCTTCATCCCAGCAAAAAAAAAAATACTTCAATTACTTAGCTTTTTATTCTTATTATCTAATAACTTTTTAAATTGAAAAAATGGTATAAGTAATGAGACTTTGAATCAGTGCATTTTCAATTTATTCATAAATCAATGAACAAGCTTGCTTATGCATTAACTAGAATTGTGAATTCTGGTCTTTCTATTTGATTATTTAGTATTCTTTTTTGGATAGAATGTTTAATTATTTGAGTTTAATGAATTTTTCTTTTAAAAAATATATTCTCTATTCTTCTTTCCTCTAAATTTTTATTTAAAAATAGAGAATTTTTCGGATAATACACGTATACGTGCCAGTACAAATAATTATATAAATGATTGTGAATTGCCAATCCAAAGACAAGATAGTCCTTGATCCCAATTCATATATAATGTTGATTAATGTGAGGTGGTCCCCCTTTAAAAGATTCTAGCTATTCACAATGTACATTGCAAACACATCCCATGAATCATGAATGATAACCACAACTAAAAGGTGGTGCCATGTGCGGCAAATTGGACCATAGATGGTTGATCACTGTGGTCAAGTAAATATCATTTTTTTTAAAGTTAAAGTAAATATCATTTTAATTACACTTTAATTCAATTTTATTTGACAATATTGTTATGTTTTTAATTTTATTTTTCACACACACTAGTTTCATTATAGCAATACTAAAATATCATTTTAATTCTACTTTAGTTTCATTCAATAATATACATTATTGCATGATCTCTATTTTGTAGTTTCATTTTTCGCACGCACTAGTTTAATTATAGTAATGCTAAAGTATTATTTTAATTACACTCCAGATTCATTTAGAAATATATGTTATTGTATGACTCTGAATTTTAGTTTCATTTTCCATACACACTAGTTTTGTAATAACAACACTACAGTATCATTTTAATTATACTACAGTTTCATACATTCATTTGACAATATACATTGTTGAATGAGCTATGTTTTTAATTCCATTTTCCACGCACACTGATTTTATTATAACAATACTAAAGTATTATTTTAATTGTACTGCAGTTTCAATCAACAATTATCGTCAACACAACACTATGTTGACTATGATCCAATGTATAACAATTTACCATCTGCACCACAAGGACATAGGCAAATGTTGTGTGTAAAACGGACATTAGATTGATGTGCTTCACTTAACAACGCCCTTATCTTTCAATTCTCACGTTCTAAGCTTTTTTCTTCATTGACTAAATCATACTCCAAAGTCAATAATTGGGAAATTTGAGTTCTTATTGTGTGTGTATAGTGTATACACGATGAAAGAGACATTCAACCAAATAATTCTCTTGAGAATTTGTCACATGCATGAAGGACCGGGGCCAAGTATTATGAATTTGTTTGATGGTACGTAATTGAGATTCAAAAAGATGACATTTTTGTTTGAATTGAAGTTAACTAATAATTTCTTAGGGAGATATATTATATGTACATTATTTTTCTCGTAATAGAGTAATTTTAGGTGTGGTCTTATTTTATTACATGCGGTCTGATTTTTGTTTCGGTTGTTGGTGTTGGGAATATTTGTTATTAGGTTTTGATGATACCAAAAATGTGTTAGATATTTTTGTAATTATTAGTCTCCAAAAGAAGAAAATGAAGAAACATCAAGTTTAGTAAACTGCTACAGTAAGGTTCAGTAAACTGCTACTGAACCTTACTGTAGCAGTTTACTAAACTTGATGTTTCTTCATTTTCTTCTTTTGGAGACTAATAATTACAAAAATATCTAACACATTTTTGGTATCATCAAAACCTAATAACAAATATTCCCAACACCAACAACCGAAACAAAAATCAGACCGCATGTAATAAAATAAGACCACACCTAAAATTACTCTATTACGAGAAAAATAATGTACATATAATATATCTCCCTAAGAAATTATTAGTTAACTTCAATTCAAACAAAAATGTCATCTTTTTGAATCTCAATTACGTACCATCAAACAAATTCATAATACTTGGCCCCGGTCCTTCATGCATGTGACAAATTCTCAAGAGAATTATTTGGTTGAATGTCTCTTTCATCGTGTATACACTATACACACACAATAAGAACTCAAATTTCCCAATTATTGACTTTGGAGTATGATTTAGTCAATGAAGAAAAAAGCTTAGAACGTGAGAATTGAAAGATAAGGGCGTTGTTAAGTGAAGCACATCAATCTAATGTCCGTTTTACACACAACATTTGCCTATGTCCTTGTGGTGCAGATGGTAAATTGTTATACATTGGATCATAGTCAACATAGTGTTGTGTTGACGATAATTGTTGATTGAAACTGCAGTACAATTAAAATAATACTTTAGTATTGTTATAATAAAATCAGTGTGCGTGGAAAATGGAATTAAAAACATAGCTCATTCAACAATGTATATTGTCAAATGAATGTATGAAACTGTAGTATAATTAAAATGATACTGTAGTGTTGTTATTACAAAACTAGTGTGTATGGAAAATGAAACTAAAATTCAGAGTCATACAATAACATATATTTCTAAATGAATCTGGAGTGTAATTAAAATAATACTTTAGCATTACTATAATTAAACTAGTGCGTGCGAAAAATGAAACTACAAAATAGAGATCATGCAATAATGTATATTATTGAATGAAACTAAAGTAGAATTAAAATGATATTTTAGTATTGCTATAATGAAACTAGTGTGTGTNTAAACTGCTACAGTGACTTCGAGAGGTGCTACAGTACCATTCGCATGAGGCACTTTTGAACGAAGTTTTGAGGCCGAAGAAGAAGACAATTATCCATGAGAGGTGGATGGGAAAGGAGTTTGGATGTCATAGAAGAAGGATATAACTCACGAGAGGTTGATTGGAAAGCCAAAGTACTCATGAGAGGTAGATTAAAATGGTTGCAAGACATCAAGTTCGCGCTGCTACAGTACTTCGAGAGATGCTACAGTGACTTCGAGAGGTCGAGAGATAGATCGAGAGTTCGAGAGATCACAAGGGATGAAAACGCGATGCTACAGTGAATTACTACAGTGATCTTCAATAGTGCTTTTGCTACAGTGCGATGCTACAGTACTATTGCTATAGTGACTTCGAGAGTTCGAGAAATCGATCGAGAGGTTCGAAAGATCACAAGAGATGAAAACTCGATGCTACAGTGAAATTGCTACAGTACTCGAGAGGTAAATAGTACTATTGCTACAGTAACATGAATAGTACTATTGCTACAGTAATCACGAAAAATACTCAGATGAAATTGGTTCAATGAGTATTATTCTAGCAAGAAGACTTTTGGAAGAAGAAGTTGCGAGAGGTATAAAGAAATCCTTCAAGCTAGTTCAAGATTCAACTAAGGAATAAATTATACACTTGGAAGATGTCACATGGGAAAAGGTAATATGGGTGACAATATTTTATTTGAAAAGGTTCAAATAAAATTCAAAGTGGTCAGGAGAAAGCTAAAGATGGAGAATGGGCATGAATATTTTATTCAAGAAAGATGGGCTCAAGATAGTGGAAAGAATATTAAATCAAGCATGAAGACAAAGTTTCTTATCAACATGCAAGACACCATACGGGAATTATGGGAGTGGAATATTTTATGGAAGACTTCAAGTTGGATTTCAGATCAAGCTAGCACATGGGATACAAATTAAGGTGGAGCTTCAACGGGTAAAGTATGGAGACTTGAACAAGGAAATATTTTATCAACTCCACTAAGCACGTGAAGGAGACAAAAATTAATGTGGGTTGTTTGGCAGATTTGGACTGCTGTCAAACGGACAAAATGACAACGGGAATACTTCTTCCCAAATATAAAACCCCAAAGCTTAGAAGAAAAAAAAAAAAAAGAGGGGATACCAAGGGGGAATACGAGACAGTGAATGCACATACAGAAAAGAGAAGAAAAGCTCAGCTTCGAGACATAAAATTCCAGTGTGCATATTCTAAGCTTAAAAGATAAAAGAATCACTTTGATTCTTTTACTAGTCCAGCACAAACACAACAACACCAACTTTCGAAGGGAAGTTTTGAGTAGGCAGTGAAGGATAGGTGGACGGTGCGGCCATTCGCTATCTCAAGGATTGTCAGGCAGTGAAGGATAGGAAGACGGTGCGGCTATCTTCTATCTCAAGGATTGTCAGGCNACAGTAAGGTTCAGTAAACTGCTACAGTGACTTCGAGAGGTGCTACAGTACCATTCGCATGAGGCACTTTTGAACGAAGTTTTGAGGCCGAAGAAGAAGACAATTATCCATGAGAGGTGGATGGGAAAGGAGTTTGGATGTCATAGAAGAAGGATATAACTCACGAGAGGTTGATTGGAAAGCCAAAGTACTCATGAGAGGTAGATTAAAATGGTTGCAAGACATCAAGTTCGCGCTGCTACAGTACTTCGAGAGATGCTACAGTGACTTCGAGAGGTCGAGAGATAGATCGAGAGTTCGAGAGATCACAAGGGATGAAAACGCGATGCTACAGTGAATTACTACAGTGATCTTCAATAGTGCTTTTGCTACAGTGCGATGCTACAGTACTATTGCTATAGTGACTTCGAGAGTTCGAGAAATCGATCGAGAGGTTCGAAAGATCACAAGAGATGAAAACTCGATGCTACAGTGAAATTGCTACAGTACTCGAGAGGTAAATAGTACTATTGCTACAGTAACATGAATAGTACTATTGCTACAGTAATCACGAAAAATACTCAGATGAAATTGGTTCAATGAGTATTATTCTAGCAAGAAGACTTTTGGAAGAAGAAGTTGCGAGAGGTATAAAGAAATCCTTCAAGCTAGTTCAAGATTCAACTAAGGAATAAATTATACACTTGGAAGATGTCACATGGGAAAAGGTAATATGGGTGACAATATTTTATTTGAAAAGGTTCAAATAAAATTCAAAGTGGTCAGGAGAAAGCTAAAGATGGAGAATGGGCATGAATATTTTATTCAAGAAAGATGGGCTCAAGATAGTGGAAAGAATATTAAATCAAGCATGAAGACAAAGTTTCTTATCAACATGCAAGACACCATACGGGAATTATGGGAGTGGAATATTTTATGGAAGACTTCAAGTTGGATTTCAGATCAAGCTAGCACATGGGATACAAATTAAGGTGGAGCTTCAACGGGTAAAGTATGGAGACTTGAACAAGGAAATATTTTATCAACTCCACTAAGCACGTGAAGGAGACAAAAATTAATGTGGGTTGTTTGGCAGATTTGGACTGCTGTCAAACGGACAAAATGACAACGGGAATACTTCTTCCCAAATATAAAACCCCAAAGCTTAGAAGAAAAAAAAAAAAAAGAGGGGATACCAAGGGGGAATACGAGACAGTGAATGCACATACAGAAAAGAGAAGAAAAGCTCAGCTTCGAGACATAAAATTCCAGTGTGCATATTCTAAGCTTAAAAGATAAAAGAATCACTTTGATTCTTTTACTAGTCCAGCACAAACACAACAACACCAACTTTCGAAGGGAAGTTTTGAGTAGGCAGTGAAGGATAGGTGGACGGTGCGGCCATTCGCTATCTCAAGGATTGTCAGGCAGTGAAGGATAGGAAGACGGTGCGGCTATCTTCTATCTCAAGGATTGTCAGGC
>NC_044916.1:3897554-3907604 GCF_003576645.1 Ipomoea triloba
AGTGAAGATAGGTGGACGGTGCGGCCATCGCTATCTCAAGGATTGTCAGGCAGTGAAGGATAGGAAGAAGACGGTGCGACCATTCGCTATCTCAAGGATTGTCAGGCAGTGAAGGATAGGAAGACGGTGCGGCTGTTTTCTATCTCAAGGATTGTCAAGAAGGGAAGAAGCGGGTTGCTTCTGTCCAGACTTTGTATTGGTGATAATACATAGTGGATTTGCTCCTTGGAGTGAAAGGAGAACAGTGGATGTAGGCTGCGTTGGCCGAACCACTTAAATTCCTCTCTTGCACTTTACTTTACTGTTATTATTATTATTGTGCAACTAACCCCATAACTCTTATTCACACGAGCACACAATTTACAAAACGCTACAATCATATTTTTACGCAAGCTTGAGACTTCCGCTGCAAGGAAATTTATTTCCTTAATTCTTTTCAGCTCACTTTGAGTTAGAATCGAAAATTTGATAAAGTCTATTCAACCCCCCCTTCTAGACTTTATAGCTTGCTCATCCGGGACCAACAGTTGGGAGGAATCATTACATACGGATGATGCAAAATTAGTTGATTATCATACGATTCGTGTGGTTGGTAGATGTGCTTGTTACTTGTTATGTATAAATATGTTGTAACTTGTGATATTCAGACATTCAATCTATTGTAATGAGTTTATATATCTATCAAAATGATATTTGCTTCTTGCAATTACTTGTTAGTCGACTCTTTTTCTTTAATTAGTTGGTGTTGATTTGCATTAGTTTTGTATAAGGTGTATTTGCTATGTCTTAATTGAATGTATTTCAATTAGAATTTGGTTGTTATATTGATGGATATATTGTGGATAATAACGGTAAAGTGTAATTCATTATTGGTTCTCAGTTATTTTAAATTGTTCATATTTGGTGCTTAATTATTAAAGATTTAACATTTGATTCATAACTATATATCAAATTGATTTTACATTTGATTCTTTTGATCAATTTCTTAGCCAATGTTAATCAAAATCTCACAATTGTGCATTCTAATTCTTTTATGTTATGAGATGAACTGCGTATATTCATACACTTAAAATGAATAATACGTGAATTAGAAATTGATTATTAAAGCATTCACATTTCAAAGGATGCGAAATATGTAAATATATTTTCAAATGAGGGTTTGAATAACAAAGTTTATGTGTTGAATTTTCATTTGATGGTGTTTGACATGCATATGTCCTTATTATTGCTGACTAGGTTGCGTAATTGAAAGTCTTCTCTTTTTAAAGATTTCAATTTTGTGTGCTTCAATGTTGATGTAAAATGTAAATACGTGAAAATTAATTTCAACGTACATACTCTCTTAACAACTACAACGAGTTACTTTTGACATCCTTTCAGTCTTTCACTAAAAACCTTTTTCTATCTGCAACAAAGGTATAAGACATTATGCACCCAAAATAGCTAACTAATCCTTATTTTGGTAAGTAAACCCCCAATCCATACTCTTTGGCTGTGTTTGGCAGAGCTTATTTAGGAGCTTATAGCTTATTTTAAGCTACTAATAAGCTATAAGATTTGTGACGGTAATAATGTGTTACCGGTATATATTTGAGTATTATTGAGTGTTATCAAGTATTTGAATACAATATTGAGCATAGTGCTCAGAGCGTAGTGCTCAGTGTATAGATGAATTCAGTGTTGTTTTGTCTAGTAAGAAGTATCCCCCTCACTATGTGGTTGTGAGTCCTTTTATTCCTTTCAGCTCAGTAACGGATCATTGATGAGGAGTTGAACGTTGGACATCAATACCTGAGGTGTTGAATGCTGAGGAGCTGAACGTCGGTCATCAATGCTGAGGAGCTGAACGTTGGCCATCAATGCTGAGGAGTTGGACCGTTGCGCATTGATGCTGAGGAGTGAGGTGTCTTGGTAGTTTGAACGGCAACTGTTTTGGTTACGACAATGGTTCCGGGTCGGGTACCCAATTACCCTGTCAATTTGTTTGGTAATGCTCTCAAAATAAGCTAGTAGCTTAAAATAAGAGCTTATTTTGAAACGCTACTTTAGGTAGCTTTTTAAAAATAAGCTAGTAGCTTCTTAACTTTTTTCCATCTTTATCCTTATTATTTTAAATAAATGACATCATTTATCCCTCCCAATTAAAACTCTTTTGGTATTTTTTCTTCAATATGTTTCGTTGTAATTTTAATTTGATATTTGTGTTTGAACAATAATTTTTGTATGAACTAATTTTATAAATTATAAACATTTTGTTTTACTTTATATATTTTTAAATATATGTTCTTACTTTATATTTTATTAAATTATATTGATTTCATTATTTTATATTTTAATATGTAAACAAACCTATTTAAATTTAAAATTATTTAACTTTTATGTAGATGTCCTTTTTAGTCTTTTTACATTTATCAACTTATCAAAAAACTAATTTTACCAAACACTTTTAAGCATAACAGCTAGCTTAACAACTCTTCAAATTTCAACTTCGAGCTTATAGCTTTTCAGCTTTCAGCTACCATTTCAGTTAGGTTTGCCAAACATAGCCTTTGTTCATATCGTAAAATACCTCCTGTTGCAGTTAAATCACGTTAACTCAGTGTAGTACAGTCAATACTGATATTTATAAAGGTCGATACTAAGAGTGTTAGGGAAGAAAATCAAAATCAATCATAATTAGTGTTTGGTTGACAGCTTTTTAAAACACATTTATAAAATTTGATTACCCCGTCAATTAAAAATCTTATTTCTTAGTTAAAAACGGATATCATTCCATCTTATTGGTAATCTGATTTTTAAGTTTAGATTACTGTTTTAATTAGATTTTTGTTTTGATTTTTTGTTGCTGTTCATATTGGTGCTTTGGATGCCATTATAGTATGATCAATTGGCTTAATTTTTTTATTGTTATATTTTTAAAACCTTTGTTCCCACTATAGGGTCATACATAACCAAACATCAACATTGATAATCATTTCAATTCCACCCTATTACTAAACATGCAAAATACATACTTTCACCAAAATCCATTACCATTATCAAGTATTTAATTCTCATTCCAATTCCGATTCCCTTGTGCGAACCAAACACATCCTAAATATTGTTATTATATTATATCTTGAGAATAAGTTAGAATTAAAATGTTGAGAAAATAATAATTAATTGCAAATATGGTGATACGGATCAACATGCGTATCCATTATGAGTGCCAATTGGGCCCATAACAAGATCTAAGTCCAATCAGTTACAACTCTTTATTGGGCATATGCAAAGATAATGGAATTTAAATGAAAGTCCAAGCCCCAAATGAAGACCATCCAAGAGCTTAAAAATTATTTTAATTGTATTTGTGTTGATTTTGGTTAATTAATTATCTTCTTAGGAAGGAAGGGATTTCCAATTTTGTTTCCTAAACTAATTACCTTTCTTGCTTTCCAAATTATTTTGAAGTAGATTAGGAAATTATGTATCTTGCTCCTTAAGCAAGTGTGTATGACCAAACGCTAACCCTATTCCTATAAGTAGGGTTTGACACCCTCTTTATTCTTCCGTCTTGATTTAATGAAATTCATTTGAATTATTTTCAAGCCTCACCTTTACACCCGAAGTGTATGTGTTAATCTTTGATTAACTTCTTATCAACCCTTTATAATTATTATTTGGAGTTCGAACTCGTAATCTTTCTAGGGGACGTAGCTAGACATGCTACATTGAAGATTGCTCGTGAATTCTTGAAGTTGTCACGGATCGTAAAGAAAATCCGATCAGATTCAGAACTAAAGGGAGATTCCGTGCAACTACGAGTAATTTACTCCATATCATTGAAATGAGAATGCTCCTAAATAATTTTATTTGTTCCATGATTTATCTGGGTCATATCATATGGTGATATAATAATAGAGTTTGGTTTTAACAAGGAGAAAAAAATTATAAGGATAAAGATATATATATATATATATATATATTAATCTCCAAGCAGTTAACTAACTCGAATCTATCTATATATAAAAACAATATCCTCCTCCCAAACTTTCCCGCCCAAAGTTAGTGGTATTTTGGTAAAATCACATATTTTATTTATTTATTATTTTATTTATTTATTATTTTATTAATTTATTAATCTATTAATTACTCATATTTTATTAATTTATTAATCTATTAATTATTCATATATATTTATTCACCTATACTATTATTATGGTAAAATGATAAATAGGTAATATAATATGATTGGTGTGATATAATTGGTGATTGAATAATTGGTGATATAATTGGTGTGATGTAATTGGTGATATATATTTGTAATATATGTAATAGTATAAATAGACCATTTTGCTTGGCATTGTCAATAGCCATCGAATTCCTTTACTCTCTTATTTACACCTAATAGCAATGGCTTCACTTCACTCTGAGATTGTTGGTCGTCAACTTCACCTTAGGCTCATATGGAATATGCTCCGTGTCGTTCATCTTCCAGAGACAAGAGATTCTGAAAAAATAAACTCCATAGAGTGTGTGGTCCATGATTTTGAGGTATTTTCTTTTACTATAATATTAATATTTATGCATATTTGTAGTTTTTTTCACAACATTTTATTTTAACTCTACAAATTCAGGGAACCTTTATACGCATGCATATTCCTGAAAAGTTTGTTCAAAGGTGATTCAAGAAATTTAAAGAAGGTGGAGTATATCGAATTTGTAGATTTCAAGTGGTTTATAATACATATAGAAACAAAACTACAACACACAGGTATATGCTCAATTTTTCTGAAAAAAACTACTGTCGGAGTATTGAAGGATGTAGATTTACCTAGATATATTTATGACAGGGAAGATTACAATTTTTTTAAAGAGGAATGTGATTCAAAAAATGAGGAATCTGTTAACACCTCTCAAGTTTGAAATAGTTATCCTAAAATTGAAATAGTTATTATTCTATAAAATAAAATGCTATTAGAATTAGTTATTTCTTATATTAGTCATTGTTCCTATGTAATACACATTTGACACTTACAATGGCACATTCAATGGTCGAGTTCATTACAATTTAACAGTAATTGTTTTCTTGAAATTTCTTGGATCGTCAGGGTTTTCAAACGGATAAGCACCAACCAGCATCGCATCTGCAACCTTTTCAATAAAAAAAATACAGATCAGACCATGAATTCAATTCTGGGCAATTAACTACTTCGTATTTGTTTAACCATATACAGATTATCAACTAATTAACCAATTATTCAAACTTAGAAATGTGGTTTTTAATTTATTATAAACAACCTAATTCGAATGATAATATCCTACTAACGTGGTCAAACTTATTCCATTTTATTCATATACGATATTATTGGAATTGAAAATTAAATCAAGAATGGGATATCATTGAAATTGAAAATTATAGAACAATATCTATTAATTACATTAAGTATAATGCACATATATGTATTCATCTATAATAAAATACAAATTTATTGTATTTTAATTTCTAACCATTTATAACCAAAATTCAAATGGTAATAATAGAAAAATAAAAAAGAATTCCTGATAAAGAAGACTAATAAAATACAAATTTTTTGTATTTTAATTATTAACCATTTATAACCAAAATTCAAATGGTAATAAAAGAAAAATAAAAAAAATTCAAACCTCTTGCCATTTGTTTGTAAATATAATGTTAATGCTGATATCACGTCAACTTAATTAGGGTGATGGGATTGAAATTATGTTACGGTCCTTACGGAGTAATTTTACATGTATTAATTAATTAAAATATTAATTAAAATTAAAATTAATTAATTATTAATTATTAATCTATATCAATAATATAAAATACAAAATTTATTATAAACAACCTAATAATAATAATAATATCTATTAATTACATTAAGTATAATGCACATATATGTATTAATCTATAATAAAATACAAATTTTTTGTATTTTAATTTCTAAACATTTATAACCAAAATTCAAATGATAATATCCTACTAACGTGGTCAAACTTATTCCATTTTATTCATATACGATATTATTGGAATTGAAAATTAAATCAAGAATGGGATATCATTGAAATTGAAAATTATAGAACAATATCTACTAATTACATTAAGTATAATGCACATATATGTATTCATCATAATAAAATACAAATTTATTGTATTTTAATTTCTAACCATTTATAACCAAAATTCAAATGGTAATAATAGAAAAATAAAAAAGAATTCCTGATAAAGAAGACTAATAAAATACAAATTTTTTGTATTTTAATTATTAACCATTTATAACCAAAATTCAAATGGTAATAAAAGAAAAATAAAAAAAATTCAAACCTCTTGCCATTTGTTTGTAAATATAATGTTAATGCTGATATCACATCAACTTAATTAGGGTGATGGGATTGAAATTATGTTACGGTCCTTACGGAGTAATTTTACATGTATTAATTAATTAAAATATTAATTAAAATTAAAATTAATTAATTATTTATTATTAATCTATATAATAAATAGATTAAAGTAAAGGCTCGAAGAATATTTAGATCGATATACAATTATGTAAATTATAATATCGAATATTATATAGTGTAATTAAAGAATTGAGTTTGATCGATTATGTTTTATTATTTTATCAATAAAATAAAATACAAAATTTATTATAAACAACCTAATAATAATAATAATATCTATTAATTACATTAAGTATAATGCACATATATGTATTAATCTATAATAAAATACAAATTTTTTGTATTTTAATTTCTGAACATTTATAACCAAAATTCAAATGATAATATCCTACTAACGTGGTCAAACTTATTCCATTTTATTCATATACGATATTATTGGAATTGAAAATTAAATCAAGAATGAGATACCATTGAAATTGAAAATTATAGAACAATATCTATTAATTACATTAAGTATAATGCACATATATGTATTCATCTATAATAAAATACAAATTTATTGTATTTTAATTTCTAACCATTTATAACCAAAATTCAAATGGTAATAATAGAAAAATAAAAAAGAATTCCTGATAAAGAAGACTAATAAAATACAAATTTTTTGTATTTTAATTATTAACCATTTATAACCAAAATTCAAATGGTAATAAAAGAAAAATAAAAAAAAATTCAAACCTCTTGCCATTTGTTTGTAAATATAATGTTAATGCTGATATCACATCAACTTAATTAGGGTGATGGGATTGAAATTATGTTACGATCCTTACGGAGTAATTTTACATGTATTAATTAATTAAAATTAAAATTAATTAATTATTAATTATTAATCTATATCAATAATATAAAATACAAAATTTATTATAAACAACCTACTAATAATAATAATAATAATAATAATAATAATAATAATATCTATTAATTACATTAAGTATAATGCACATATATGTATTAATCTATAATAAAATACAAATTTTTTGTATTTTAATTTCTAAACATTTATAACCAAAATTCAAATGATAATATCCTACTAACGTGGTCAAACTTATTCCATTTTATTCATATACGATATTATTGGAATTGAAAATTAAATCAAGAATGAAATATCATTGAAATTGAAAATTATAGAACAATATCTATTAATTACATTAAGTATAATGCACATATATGTATTCATCTATAATAAAATACAAATTTATTGTATTTTAATTTCTAACCATTTATAACCAAAATTCAAATAATAATAATAGAAAAATAAAAAAGAATTCCTGATAAAGAAGACTAATAAAATACAAATTTTTTGTATTTTAATTATTAACCATTTATAACCAAAATTCAAATGGTAATAAAAGAAAAATAAAAAAAATTCAAACCTCTTGCCATTTGTTTGTAAATATAATGTTAATGCTGATATCACATCAACTTAATTAGGGTGATGGGATTGAAATTATGTTACGATCCTTACGGAGTAATTTTACATGTATTAATTAATTAAAATATTAATTAAAATTAAAATTAATTAATTATTAATTATTAATCTATATCAATAATATAAAATACAAAATTTATTATAAACAACCTAATAATAATAATAATAATAATAATAATAATAATAATATCTATTAATTACATTAAGTATAATGCACATATATGTATTAATCTATAATAAAATACAAATTTTTTGTATTTTAATTATTAACCATTTATAACCAAAATTCAAATGGTAATAATAGAAAAATAAAAAAGAATTCCTGATAAGGAAGCCTAATAAAATACAAATTTTTTGTATTTTAATTTCTAAACATTTATAACCAAAATTCAAATGATAATATCCTACTAACGTGGTCAAACTTATTCCATTTTATTCATATGCAATATTATTAATATGCGATATTATTGGAGATGAAAATTAAATCAAGAATAAGATATCATTGGAATTGAAAATTATAGAACAATATCTATTAATTACATTAAGTATAATGCACATATATGTATTCATCTATAATAAAATATAAATTTATTGTATTTTAATTTCTAACCATTTATAACCAAAATTCAAATGGTAATAATAGAAAAATAAAAAAGAATTCCTGATAAGGAAGCCTAATAAAATACAAATTTTTTGTATTTTAATTATTAACCATTTATAACCAAAATTCAAATGGTAATAATAGAAAAATAAAAAAGAATTCCTGATAAGGAAGCCTAATAAAATACAAATTTTTTGTATTTTAATTATTAACCATTTATAACCAAAATTCAAATGGTAATAAATGATGTTACAGTCCTTACGGAGTAATTTTATTATATGTATTAATTAAAATTTAATTTAATTAATTAATTATTACTTATTAATGTATATCTATAATAAAATAAAAATTTATTATAAACAACCGAATAATAACAATAATAATATCTATTAATTACATTAAGTATAATGCACATAGTAATCTATAATAAAATATAAAATATAATTTTTTTGTATTTTAATTTCTGACCATTTATAACCAAAATTCAAATGATAATATCCTACTAACGTGGTCAAACTTATTCCATTTTATTCATATGCAATATTATTAATATGCGATATTATTGGAGATGAAAATTAAATCAAGAATAAGATATCATTGGAATTGAAAATTATAGAACAATATCTATTAATTACATTAAGTATAATGCACATATATGTATTCATCTATAATAAAATACAAATTTATTGTATTTTAATTTCTAACCATTTATAACCAAAATTCAAATAAGACTATATATAAAAACAAAATCCTCACTTTAAGCTTCCCGCCCAAAACAGTCTTACAATATTTAGGATGCGATTATTTCCTATTTTCCTTTTCGTTGTACAATTCTACATTACAATTCCTATCGTACTACAATTCTATATTACAATTCATATCGTACTACAATTCTACATTACAATTCCTATCATACTACAATTCTATCGTAAAAAAATACAACCTTATATAAATCCCTAATCCTATACTACGAACTTTAAAAGAGAAACGCAGTGCAATTATTCAGAACCTCCCCACTATCAAATCTGCAAATTCTGTTGCTGCGCATGTTTTCTTTCAATTATACAAATCGAAAACAATTTTCTTCTTTCACTAATGGAGTCTGTTTTTATCTCTGCTTTCGACCTATCCCCCAAGACGAAGAAAAGTTGTATAAGGCTTCGATTGATTCGTTGTTATTTGTCCCGAGAATATCAACGTTCCGCAGTCAACCAACCAACAGACACTGGAGTGCCTACTCCATGACTCCGAGGTAATGTTTCCAAATAGCTTGATTTTGTAATACCATTCCTACAAAAGAAAAAACAGCATAGAGTAATGATAACTATACTTATTAACAATTTTAGTATTTGGTATTACAAATTAATATATAATTTACATAATAATTAAATATAGAAAGCTCGATTATATTATAAATTCAATAATTTTGTAAAAGAATGTAGTGTTATTACTTTATTTGATGGTATAGTTAGTGCAATGAAAAGAACATGTGATATACTAAGCATATGTTGGTATGGGATCATTCCAAAACATCTATACTATATATAAAAGTAATATC
>NC_044916.1:3909290-3993493 GCF_003576645.1 Ipomoea triloba
TAAAATGAAAATGAACTAATATCTATTAATTGGTAATATTACTTCTATATTCACGTATCAATACTATTAATAAAAGTAAAATCCTCCCCTTCAACTTTCGCACACAAAATAATATTATTAATTAATTGGTAAAAACATTAATAATGTTTAATTGGTAACAAAACTTTATTTACCAAATTCTCATAATAATTAAACCATTATAATTGTGAGAATAATGAAAACAAAATCTGCGTAATTTTATAAGAAAAAAATAATTTATTAATTATTATTTACACCAATAATAATAATTCAACTAATTATCTATACTTCTATATATATACTACTATTAATAAAAATAAAATCATTCTTTGTGAAATCTCCACCCAAACAATAGTAATAGTAAAGATAAAATGGAAAAGAAAATTGATTTTACTAATTGATTGAAAATATAAAAAGATCCTAGAAAAAGGAAACATAAATTAGGAAAATTGGAAAAAGGGAAAAGGATATTACTAATTGACTAAAAATTATTTAAAAACATTAAAAATTAATTACACTTTTCTTTTGAAAACTTTAAATTATTTAAATTTTAAAAAATTAACTAAACATGGGTTGTTAGATTTTTAAGATAATTGTTGACAAACAAGTCATATATTATTCAATTAATTGAGTAATACTTTTGCACTAATCTTATAATCAAATAAATGTATACATTCAATACTAGAAATTTTTATAATTTCAATATTGAGTAATACTTTTGCTCTAATTCAAGTAAAAACATCAAAAAAATATAATCGATCCAACCAATTTCATCAATTGCGCTATAAAATATTCGATGTTACAATTTATATAATTGTATGTCGATCCAAATATTCTTAAAATATTATAACAAATCCATTCCGTGCAACGCACGGGCAAAAATACTAGTATGAATTAACGTAAACATATTCAAGTAACTAACTTGAAATGTTGTTGCCTTGTGATTTCTGCCGTCCAATGTTCCAAACCACGTAACACTTGATTAATCTATTTTCCACATGTAATCCTCTCGAGGTCAAAGAATGTGTCTATACTCTATATACTGAATGTACCCCGAACCAGGAACGTAACTATATCAAATTATTTATGACACATTTTTACCTTTTAGAACATATATTTCAATCTATTTATCATTTTTTTTTTTCCGTTTAGCATTTTTAGTAGGTTTCCTACAGGTTACAAGTAATAATATGATAACATAGACTTTTATTCCCTGTCTAGCACCTTGACCAATCTCCACATCATTGTTTATGTTGGAATAAACCCTATTGCCACCGTCAGAGCTCCTGGTCGATGGAAAAATCAGAGAAGAGAGGTGAAGCTGTAAAGCTTCGCTCATTGGTTTACGACGCAGACAACCACTGCTGCTTCGACGTCTATTGTTGGTGTCGTCGTTGCGGTGCTTCGTCGGAGGACTAACCATCACTGCTTGTTTGGATCTTCACCATTGCTCACTTGGGTCCTCAACGACGCCGACAACCACTGCCCCTCAGTTTCACACCTCTTTTTTTTTTTTTTTTTTTTTNTTTTTTTTTTTTTGCATATGATAGTCTCTTATTTTTCAAATTAAATGTTCAAGAAGCTATGGGGATCAAAAAATGCTTGAAGGACTATTAAAGCAAGTATGGGCAATGAGTGAATTTCAATAATAACGGCATCACCTTCGGTAGAAACACAAGCCTAATTGATAGTGAGCTGGTGTTAGGAATTTTGGAGGTGACACAGACTAAGAACTTAGGCAGATACCTCGGATTGTGATCTCTAGTAGGGAGGAATTGCCGGGCTGTGTTCTCCTATATTGAGCAAACGTTGTGTCACCAAATCTATATCTATATATATATTAAAACAGAAGTGCTAGCTTTCCCGCTCATTTTAGTCCAAAAATTTGAAATCGGTCAACATAATAATATAATAATTTCTTATCAGAAATTCTAGCCTTCTTACCATTTCTTATTTATGGCTAAAATTGACAAAATATTCAAAATATGATTCCATTCCTTATTATACACGGAAATTAATGAAATATTTTATTCAATTCAATTCCTGTATGGATTCCTTATTTATTAATAAAATATAAATAAACAACCGGCGGTGCACGAAAAAAATGATAGCATTCAAATTACTTTAATTATATTTTAATTATATTTCAGACATAAACTTACTATTTATATTTTAATTACTTTAATTATATTTTAATTATATTCAAAAATGATGCTGAAATAAACGGTCAAATTAATGAAATATTTTATTCAAATTACTATATGATGTGTATTATAGTATTAAAAAAACATTACTATAATATGTTAATGTACGTAATTAAATTAAATTCTTCTCATGATAATATTCAAAAAAAATTCCAACAATCAAATTACTATATGATGTATATTATAATATTCAAAAAAATATTACTATATTATGTTAATTTACGTAATTAAATTCCTCTCAAGATGATATTAAAAAAAAATAAAAATTCCAACAATCAAATTACTATATGATGTATATTATAGTATTCCAAAAAAATATTACTATATTATATTAATGTACGTAATTAAATTCCTCTCATGATAATATTTTAAAAAAATCCAACGATCAAATTACTATATGATGTATATTATAGTATTAAAAAAATATTACTATATTAGTTAACGTACATAATTAAATTCCTCTCATGATAATATTCAAAAAAAAATTTCAACAATCAAATTACTATATGATGTATTATAGTATTCAAAAAAAAAATTACTATATTATGTTAATATATGTAATTAAATTCCTCTCATGATAATACTCAAAAATAAATAAAAATTCCAACAATTAAATTACTATATGATCTATATTATAGTATTCCAAAAAAAAAATATTACTATATTATGTTAATGTACGTAATTAAATTTCTCTCATGATAATATTCAAAAGAAAAATCCAACAATCAAATTACTATATGATATATATTATAGTATTAAAAAATATTACTATGTTATGTTAATGTACGTAATTAAATTCCTCTCATGAGAATATTCAAAAAAAATTCCAACAATCAAATTACTATATGATGTATATTATAGTATTAAAAAAAATATTACTATATTATGCTAATGTACGTAATTAAATTTCTCTGATAATAATATTCAAAAAAATTCCAACAATCAAATTACTATATGATGTATATTATAGTATTCAAAAAAAAATTACTATATTATGTTAATGTACGTAATTAAATGCTATTCAATTATATGGTTGCGTGTTTGTAGGTTATATATGTATTTATATATATATTAATTTATTTATTTAAAAAATTGAAATCAGTCAACATAATATTACAATACTTAACAAAATTAAATCACAGTACCTATAACATTTTATTTCCATTTAAACAAAATGAAATTATATTTCGGAATTCCCTTGAAATTTGCATATCAATTGAATTCAGTAATCAATATATATATATATATATATATATATATATATATATATATTTATTTATTTATTTATTTATTTATTTATTTATATTAAAACAGAAGTGTTGTTTTTCCGCCCATCTTAAAAAAAATACGTTTGTTTTGAAATTTAAAATTACAATCATTTTTACCTAATTAAATAATTACAAAAATACTATATATGTTAATTTAATTTATAGTAATTATTACCTAAAATATTTATTATACCATGAATCATAGTCTACTTTTAAGTACACTAAACTAATACACCGTATATTCTTTTTTCAACTTAAAATTATGATAATTATTCAAATTCACATATTATTATGCTAATTCACAGATTATTATGCAATATAATTATGCAAATTATTCCAAATTGATTATTACACATATAAAATTATCCTAATGGTTACTTTTGAATAAAATCTTAACAATTACGTTAATTAATAAATTAATTCACACATTATATTTTTATTAAACTATTTGTTTTATACTTGCTGTAATATAGATTTATCTAATCAATCAAAGAAATTAAACATGCACATACTATGAACATAATTTTAAAAAAAAATAAATAAACATACACATATTACATCTATAATTAAACAAAAATAAACATACACATGTTATTTTATTAATAAGAATATATAATCCTTAATTTATATAATTATTCAGATTACATGGACGCCATAATTGGTATAATAATTAATAATATATACTCTTTAA
This sequence comes from Ipomoea triloba, assembly GCF_003576645.1. Classification (NCBI taxonomy): domain Eukaryota; kingdom Viridiplantae; phylum Streptophyta; class Magnoliopsida; order Solanales; family Convolvulaceae; genus Ipomoea; species Ipomoea triloba. Next base: position 3,913,472 of record NC_044916.1, read on the forward strand.
TTACCATTAGTAATCATAATAAAATGACCTCATTCTTATTACAATTAATGATAAATTTTTCTGCCCATATAAGAAATTAAACATACACATATTACGGTGGGTAATTAAAAGAAATTAAGCATACTATACACATATTACGTCCATAGTTAAAGGATATTAAATATAAACATATTACGCCCATGTTACCAACTTATATTTAATACTTTAATCTTACTATAATAATTAAACATACGGATCTTCATTTGATTATAGTAAATTTTTATTACTTAAAATAATTCAATTAACCATGCTCTTCCTTCTATTTTTTTTTAGACTTTTCTTAATATAATTTTTAAGTAATCAAATTCAACACTAATATACAAATCTTATAATTTCAAATAAATGTATATACTTTCAAATATTAAAATTGTTTATAATTTCATCATTAATTTTATTATTTAAATATATAATAAAAAAATTTATCCGTGCATCGCACGGGTAATTTACTAGTTGGTACCTAGAACAAGTAGTTGTTGTCCCAGGTTGGCATGGAAGTTCTTTTGAAGACTGTGGCGCAAGTCATGCCAACTTTTGTACCCGACTTTATGAAGGTGAAAAATTCACAATTACTATTCAACATGATCGTTCGGTAAAAAATAGGAATTTTGTCTAATAATTCAATTTGAACCCTTTTTTTTTTAAAAAAAAATTATTATCTAAGTGCAAATATAAAATAAAAATGCAATAATTTTTTTTTTCAAAATATAATATATACAAATTAAATTCAATAAATAAAAAATACAATTTAAAATATAACTTAAAAGTAACATTCTTCAAGTATATTTAGATAGAAAATTATTCATCAAAATATTAATGTCAATTTTTATTTTTTTAATAGAATAAAATTTTTATTCCCAATTGCAATTAAAATCAATATGTGGATTCTAAAAACATAATAGTCAAGTATAAAAGTAATAGATTATATATATAATGTATTTTTAAAAATTTGAGCCCCGAAAAGGTGGGGTCCTGTGCGGTCACCCTATCTTGGCACATGGCTAGGGCGCGGCTGACCCTTCTATTTGAGAGTGCGTGTTAGGTAAATCCAACACTTGTGTAATAGCTTGTAAATCACATAAAACAGATAAATTACACTAGGAAAACCTTATACATGGACTTGAGAGGGTATTGCAAATTAAAGAATTAAATTTAACATGCATGGACAGCTCAGCTGGTACACAAAAGTGAAATTTGTCACAAGATCATAGACCAATGATCGAGTCTCACCAATTTGTCTAGGGTGGGCGACTCCCCCTTCTGTACAAGGAGTCAAATTCAGTTAAGAAATAGGAGGGTGTAAAATCCAACCTTAACTTTCACATCTCTTTTTCTCCATTATATTGTTATTGTACTCTTTATAGGCAAAAGAATTTCTTTTAGGAGTAAGTTCTCTTTTGGACTACATACATTGATTTTGAAACAGCATAATATATGTATTACAGACTGCACCCTACAGAAATGTTGGAGTCAGAGAACTATAAGTTTTGGCTTTTGCCAAATATTATTCCATATACATTGAGATCAAAAGATTTCTCAAAAATTAAAAATTAACATATAATATAATACCCTCCTAATTATGCTATTTTTAATTTGATAGTTTTAAGTTTGGTGATGCTATTGCTTGTCTGGTTCATAGCCGAACAAGTATGACTAATAACTTCAATATTTGATACTATTATTTGTTGTTTGATGGTTTTAATTTTGGTTACATTGTTGTCCGTAGGTTAATTTATAGTCTAATAGAATTTTGATTTTCTTTGCCAATGAAGTAGTATTATTATGAGACTAATGTTGTTTACCATACTAAAATTTTTTCCTTATAATTTTTCTTTCTGTGAATTTGACATGTCACTATTTGATAAGATATATACTTTAGTCTTTCATTAAAAGTTGGTGAGATCAACCAACTACTAGGCACCCAATAATTAGAAGGCATACCATGAGAGGAATTTAGGACAAGAAAAAAAATATTTTTCTATAATAATTATTACTCCGTATTATTGTTGTTGTTGTTAAAATGTTGGCCTTCTTAGCTTAATCTTTCAGTGTAAATATATCATAATTCTATGCTCAAACCATATAGAGAAGAAGAGTAAGAAAGTAGAATATAATAACTCAGGAAATATAAAAACCGTTGGAGTTATAGTGCACAAGGCAACTCACCAAATAAACTCTAGCCCAATATCATTAACCCCATTGAGCAATTGGCAATCATCTCGAAGTGTCCCCTAATTTCGACGGGCGGTTCAATAAGAGCATGATCATCAATGATTTATAATTTTTTTTTATGGAAGAGAAGTGTGGAGGAAAGAGAAGAAAACAGATTTACAATGCGTTGAGCGTATAGTCACGCGCCGCCAATTGAGTGTGTAAATTCATTTTTTCTCTTTTTATCCTAACACATTTATTTTCTTTTTTTTTTGTTTAAACAAAATTTTCTCAGTTGATGATGCTTTAAAGTTCTTCCAATTAAATTCGAGGCTCAATCCCTTGGTACGTAGTTTATAAAGTAAATTGCAATGCAATTTTAAATTACTTTACAATATTATTGATATCTGCTAATACAATTAATTATCAACTGAAAATGGTCAAACTCTCCGTAATCTTCTAAAAATGTTGATAAAGTTTTAAAGAAAATATGGAGAATTATACAGTAATCACGTGGGAGTTGGGACACTGACAAGCCGTAACTCTTAAGCCGCCGCCAGAACATTACCGCCGTTCACATTAGCCACAGTTTACTCAATCAAGTCAAAGTCAACACCGCAGCCAACGCATGGGTGGAGAAATTTCGGTTTACCCAAAAAGCCCCTACACAAAGAATCTATTGCCGTCACTTGTGACCCTCCCCTCAATATTTAAACAGATGAAATGACCATACCACCCAGCTCCACGCCAAAACAGTCGCCACCCTCAGACCCAGCCGAGGGCATTTCAGTCATTCCGCCTTTCAAACCCGTAAACGCAGTCCATCTTTTCTCTCTTCTTTTCTTCGCAAATGAAAAAATTCAGAGTAAAATTTTTTATTTTTATTTTTTCTCTTCAGCTTTGGTGATCGGAGCGGAGCTTCTAGCCATGTCGTTTAACCCGAGTAACAGGATGGACCCACACGCGGCGGCGGAGAGAGCGGTTTCCGTGATCGGATTCGGCTACGACTTGACCGCCGATATCCGGTTGTCAGCTTGCAAGCCCGGCCCGTCCGGGTCGGGGCTCATCGAAATTCAACGGAGCTCCACTAGGGACTTGGTCCTCCCCGCCGGCGTTGTAGTCCCTAACGTCTCCACCTCCATCAAGTGCGATAAGGGCGAACGCACTCGGTTTCGCTCCGATGCTCTTTCTTTTAGTCAGGTAATTTCTCGAAGATTGATTTCCTCTGTGAATTCCCTCTTTTTGAATGATCTCCGAGTATCTACTACTGTGAATAGTGGGAGCTACAGATATCTGTTTACTTGATGTCGGATTACTGCAATTTCTAATGTTTTTTTTTTTTTTTAAGTTTCTAATTTTTGTAATTTGTTGCTAAAATTTACTGTGTTTGGCTGCGAAAAGAGGAATTTAAATTTAGATCATCTATGCGTTGATTATTTGAGTAGATGGGGTGTAATTCAAGGTAAGGCGAAATGTTTTGTAAAATGCAGAATTTCAAGGTTTTTGAAGACTGAAATATGAGAAAACCATAAGGACTTAAAAAATAAAAATAATTTAAAAAAAAAAATTGCTTATACATAGTTGAAAATTTTGAATTTTGGGTACATATTCAGTGTGTTGTGCTTACCAAGCATGTTACTTTATCCTAAATGTAGACATTGTTTGAATGATCATAAATTGGTAAATGGAAATGTAGTACTCAAATGGTAAAAGCTTGGCAAAACACCCATGATGGCATCATCATGTTTGTATTGCAAAATGTGTGCAGTGCATCTTAGTTGAACTTCATGTACATTTTTACTGAGGTAGATGTTCATTTTGAACTCTGGTGATTGTGCGAAATGTATTATATTTATCTCTATTGAACTTCATGTGTATTTCTCTTTAATGTGTCATGTGTGTCCATTTCTGTTGAACTTTATGTTCACTTTGAGTTTTGGTTATTCTTTTGAAGTTATATGTTCTTTTTTAGATGAAATGTAGTACAAGTTCATTTCAATTGAACTCTAGGTTCATTCCAATTGAATTGCATGTTTATTTTTATTTTTTCATGGTGAAATGAACTTGCAATTCAACTAAAATGTATGGGGTGGGGGTGGGGGGGCATACATGTATAAGAAGGAAGTGCACAGTAATGAGTATAGCATACTTATTATTGCTGAGGGAAAATGGTTAGTGAGTATTACTCCCCAGTCCCCACACATGCCAATATGCCATGATCTCATTGGATGAAGAAAAGGGAAAAAAAAAAAGGGACCCCTTTTTTCTAGGCCAATTGGTGCATGCCATGTCAGTGGAGAGTAAAAAGAGGGTGTAAGTGTAGTATTATTGTTGGTAAGTATATGCATTTGCAGTTGCAGTTGGCAAGATTAGTATTCAACATTTTACCAACTGGGGCAGTTTGTTACAATTCAATTTCAACCTTAACCAACTTAGTGATGAACAAAATGCGGAGATGTTTACAAGTGGCATGTCTGCCTCCCTTCAATTTCTGTTAGAATTTTTGCCTTAAGCTTTTTAGCCCCTTACTGCTGTTCTATTGGCCTGCAAATTAATGGCATTTGCTTGGAAGAGTTTGACTTTTGTACTTGGCCCCAAAAGTTTCTTATTTTTTTTTGGAAAATTAAACAAACTATTTCCCCTTGTCTACAGATGTCAGAGCAGTTCAACCAGGAACTATCTTTATCTGGTAAAATACCTTCTGGTCTATATAATGCAATGTTTGGTCACAAGGGGTGCTGGCAAAAGGATGCTGCAAGCACAAAACTTCTTGCTTTTGATGGTTGGTTCATTTCCTTGTATAATGTTGAGTTGGTGCGGAGCCAAGTTGCTCTATCTGAGCAATTGAAAAGAGAAGTTCCTTCTTCTTGGGATCCTCCTGCCCTTGCTGAGTAAGATCATTATGCTGAAGCTGATTGTTTGAAAAATTATAATACCAGAAGCCAGAATGTTCTTAATAAGAAGCTCATAAATTAAAATCACCTTTACAGTATAGATTCCAGTCATTCCACTGTGAAAAAAGTATGCAATCTAGGCAGACGTATCTGGACATTTTTAGTTTCTATCTTCACTGGCCTTGACTTATTCATCACTTCTAGTACCAGGTTTTTTTAATATATGATCTCCACCTGTAGTTTGGAAATGTTTGACTTATTGGGTGGCAATTTTTTAAGATAGTTGTTTAGTTTCTTCAATGATCATGAACTTAACAAAAATGGAAAAAAGAAAGTCTTTTTCTGTGTGCTTGCACTTGCTGACAATGGCAATTAACAGTGTAGGGAGTTAGGTGCAAATGCATGAACAAATAATGAGCGTAAAAGTAATGTCCATGCACCCAGAATAAGATCAGATATTACAGCACTTATTTAAAAGCCAAATTTAGTAATTGGCTCTAAGCTGTTGGAAATGTTTGAATTTCCTTAGATTTGATGCCTTTTTCTCCCTCAATGAGAAATATGCATGGTTGAAAAAATCGCTAGGCGTTCAGGGGTGCCTAGGCGGCGATTAATATGCCCTAGGCGCCCGTGTATTTTTTATTTTTAAAAAATTTGTTTAAAATTTTTTTAATTTTTTAAGGCTTGATAATTAAAAACTATTTAATACTTTAATAGTTAATACTAAAATATTAAATATTAACCTAAAAAACAACTAGAGTTTGAACAATTTAGGGTTATTTCGCTCAAACCGATGTCATTTTGAGTGAAATACCCCATTTAAAAAAGAAGGGAACAATAGCTAATCGGCCGACTAGGCGACCTAGTCGGTGCCTAGACGGCTTAGGCGGCCTAGTCAGGCACCTAGTTGGCCAGCTGCCTAGACCACTGATTTTGGTGATACGCTAGGTAGTCGGCCAGCGCCTAGCGCCTAAGGGCCGATTAATCGAGCCTAGGCGGGATTTTTGCAACAATGGAAATATGACCTGCAAATAATCATCTCACTACTTCAAGTATCCTCCTAGTTGCTGGAGACCCACTGATTATGAAACTAATGGGATGATTCTCCAGATTTATTGAAAAATATGGAACCCATGTTATTGTTGGGGTAAAGATGGGAGGAAAGGATGTAATTCACATAAAGCAGCTTCACAATTCAAATCTTGAGCCGACTGAAGTGCAGAAATTGTTAAAACAATTAGCCGATGAAAGGTTTTCAAATGATGTAAATGGGAGCTTGATATCAAATACCAATACATCTACAGGAAAACTCAAGGTAACTGTACCTTAGAATTACCTTGACATTCTTCACCCTCCTGTTTTACTGTTTTCTGTTTAGATATCTTAACAGTTAACATGTCCTGTTAGAGGATTTTGTTCAGATACATAATAAAAAGTGACATGATCACACTGAAATGACTAGTAAACTTGTGAAACTAGATTGCAATTCCAATGGTACTGAGGGATACTTGAAAACAAAAGATCAAGATATGGCAATACATTCTTGTATCTTGTGAAGAAGAAAACATTGAGAATTCTTTTGCATAAAAGAACCTGGGAGAACACTTTATACAAGAACTGTTTAATACATAGGAAGCTACTTAAGCCACCCAGCGCTGATTGAATTCTTTTTTCTGTTCCCAGGCTGAAAAATCTATGCTATGGGATGCTAGTTTACCAGTTGCACGTTCCATGATACCAACTATCACATCACACTCAAAGAATGATGTAAGCCTTCAATCTTTGCAATGCCTCTTGCTTTTATACCAAATTTGTGATTTTTCTTTTTCTTTCTAAACTAGATATTTCAAGCTAAGACAATGTATCCCATTGCAGGATATAATAAGCATTCATATTCGTCGGGGAGGCGTTGATTATGGCCAAAGTCATAGCCAGTGGCTTTCTACAGTATCAGAGAATCCTAATGTTATATCCATGTCCTTTGTGCCTATTGCTTCACTTTTAAGTGGTGTTCGGGGTAGTGGATTCTTAAGCCATGCAATGAACTTGTACCTCCGATGTGAGTATTCTACATTCTCTATTTAATACTCCATATCTTTTTCCTTTTTTGTTTTTTTTTTTAATAGAGGAAGGCTACAAGCCTACAAATTTTGTAACTTGTGATACACCGAGGCGTTTTTTTTGGATTCCAAGTTGGTGGATCATATGGGTTGTGAATAGTTATGCATGGTTTTCCTGTAGCTTTGAAGACAAATTTCCATCAGTTAAAGTTTGATCAATTAATTGATACTCCGTATATATGTAGTCCACTGTCCATTGCCTGTAATACCCACCTTCTGCATGAGTGTTCAGGTTGAAGTTTCATTCCTATTTCCTATTAATTGAGCATTAACACCAAGTAATCTTTTACATATGGGTGTAAGTGAAGGTGTGCTTTCAATTACAGGAACAGATATATCCTTCATTCTTTTTGAAGTTATACTAACAGTGGCCACTATATGACTTGAACAATAGTTATACTCTGTATCTGATAACAAATTTGTGCAGACAAACCACCACTAGAAGAACTCCAACAATTTCTGGAATTTCAGTTACCTCGACAATGGGCTCCAGCATATGGTGATCTTCCTCTTGGTCATCGTCGCAGAAAACAGAGCTCTCCATCATTGCAATTCACTTTTATGGGCCCAAAACTATTTGTAAATACCGAGAAGGTGAATTTTTGCAGTTTAGAACAACGTTTTCTGTTCATTATTGACTTCGCAACTGCATCTTTTATCAAGTTGAATGTTTCACGAGAGATTTAAAATAACATATAGAACCTTGCAGGTTGAGTCTGGAAACCGACCAGTAACTGGAATTCGCTTATACCTGGAAGGTAAAAGGAGCGATCACCTAGCTATCCACCTACAGCATTTGTCAACCCTTCCACAAAGTCTGCAATTAACAGATGATCTCACCTATGAGCCCGTTGATGAGCATTTTGAACGAGGCTATTTTGAACCCGTGAAATGGAGCATATTTTCACATGTTTGCACAGCTCCGATTGAGTGCCATGGAACCCGGATAGATGATTTTGCTTCAATAGCGACCAAGGCCTGGTTTGAGGTGAAGGCTATTGGCATGAAGAAGGTCCTATTCCTGAGGCTTGGATTCTCGATGGTGGCATCTGCTACTATCCGCAGGTCAGAGTGGGACGAACCAATGAGTTCAACTCGCAAATCAGGGCTGATTTCTTTGCTGATCACCACGCCATTCAGCACAAAGCTAACACAACCCGATAAACAACCGGCAAAAGTGGATTTGAACTCGGCTGTTTACCCCGCGGGCCCACCTACGCCAGCAAGACCTCCAAAGATGTCACACTTTGTGGATACGAAAGAAATGGTGAGAGGCCCCGAGGAGTCACCAGGGTACTGGGTGGTGACTGGTGCAAGGCTCTTCGTCGAGGACAGCAGGATAAGAATCAAAGTGAAGTACTCACTGCTGACCATAATGTCAGAGGACTCATTCTTGATATGAGACATCCAAGCCATTTTAGATTGCAGCATCAAACGTGTTACTTTCTACATTTCATCGTGTACTATAAACCAAACATTTGTTACTGGGGAGTGGGGAGAGATTGCATATTGTAGCAAGGTTGTCTTTTGTTAAAAATCTAGTCATTGCAGTAGTAATTTGTAAAGAATCATCACAGTTCAGAGAAAGCATTCAATTTCTGGAGCAAAAGCCCATTTGGTAGTGCTCCAATGTTCAGTTCAGAGATGAAAAGTGATTTTTTGTTTGTGCTCAAAAATTAATCAGACTGGAAATGTATTATTTCTATTGTAATAATTAATTGAAACCAAAAATGTCACAGAGACTAGCCTGCTGGTGTATCAAAAAGATCCAATCATGGAGAAAGTATAACATTATTGAATTAAAAGGTTACCAGTAATCCCCACAAGAACAAGATCCATCTTTGAAATGGTGGAACCTATTGATATCTCTAATGATGATTTCTCTTGAGACAATCTTACAGATGAATTTGAAGGCTGTGTGGCAGTCCAAGCAAATCCTAAGGTTCTTCTTCACCCTGATGGGAGCTCCAGGTGGAGTAGCAATCAACCCGAATGCCACAGCGAGTTTCTCGCTGTGGTAAGAGAGGAGGATCTCTTTTTGTCGCCTTTCGACATCGTGGAGATCCACCTCTACCATTGGAACATACCCAGCTTTCGCCATTAGGTCTCCCAACTCCTCGAGTTTGGCGTATATTTCTTGGCTTCTAGGATGGCTTCTGTCGCCCACGATAAACGAGTATACCATGTCCTTGGCTTCAATCCAGCTCATCCCAGGTTCCTTCTTTACTTTGCTGTCTTTCATCAACCTTCTCACCTCTGCTACATTCCCCCACAGCCCAACTGATGCATAAATATTTGCAAGAAGAACATGTGTCCCAGATTTCTCCGGTTCAAGGCTGAAAAGCTTGTGTGCAGCTTCTTCGCCTAGCTGCACGTTTTTATGGATTCTTGCAGCACCGAGAAGTGCCCCCCACACAGACGCATTAGCCTCGAAAGGCATCTTATTAATGAGACCAATAGCCTCGTCCAGCTCTCCTGCTCGCCCCAGGACATCAATCATGCAGGCGTAGTGCTCTTGCGTTGGTTCCACTCCAAACGTCTCGTTCATCGTCTGGAAATAGTTTTTTGCCTCTGCAACTAAACCGGCATGGTTACATGCACAGAGGACACTAACTAGCGTTATGTGATTGGGGGAAATACCATCGCTAAGCATTTCACTGAACAAATTAAGCGCCTTCGTTGCATGTCCATGCTGGGCAAGCCCCGCAATCATAGCTGACCACGAGACAATACTTTTGTTTGGAACCTCAGAGAAAGCACGCCCAGCGTCCTCTATGCTTCCACATTTGGCATACATATTTACCAGAGAATTGCCAGCAAAGGTATCAGACATGAACCCGTGTTTCATGACATGAACGTGCATTTGTTTCCCCTGTTCATACGCCGACAGATTTGCACAGGCATTCAGGAGCGAACTGCAAACAAATGAGTCAGGAATTATACCCATATCTTGCAACCTTAAATATAGCTTCAAAGCTTCTTCGCCTTGTCCATATTGAGCATAAGCTGTAATCAAAGAGGTAAACGATGGCAAATCTACAATCGGGCATTCCTCGAAAATTTTAGCTGCATCCACCAGCAGGCTACATTTTCCGTATGAATCAATGAGACTATTTATCACAAACGCATCAGACAGAAACCCCGACTTAACACAAAGTGCATGGACTTGTTTACAGACATCAGCAGCCTGCAAGCCGGCAGTGGAGTTGAGGACTACTAGTAAAGTTGTCTGATCAAATACGATTCCTTTCTCATGCATCTCAGTGAAAAGGGTTAGACATTCTGTGTCTGCCTCGTTCTGTGAATACCCGGAGATCATAGCATTCAACGCAATCAAGTCCTTCTCGGGCATCAAATCATAGATTAGTCTTGCATTGTTCATCAGATCGCATTTGCAATACATATCAATAAGGCCAACACTCACAAATGGATCTAATACTATGTCTTTCTTGATTAAAAGAGAATGCAATGTTTTACCCGTTCGCTGCAGCTGCAATGCAGCACAAGCTTTCAGAGCGCTTGATAAAGTGAACATATTTGGCCGCATTCCCGACCTTCTCATCTGGCACAGCATATCCAAAGCTTGGTCATGACACTCGCGGAGAACACACCCAGCAATTAGAGCATTCCAGGAAACAATGTCGGGTTCTGCAATTCCCTGAAAAACAGCAATGGCATCCTTTTTCAAGTCCCCCAATTTCGCATACATGTCTACGAGTGCATTAGAGGAGAAAGGGTCTGAATCATAACCGAGCTTTAACAGATAACCGTGGATTTTCTTCCCTAGACCAATATCTGCTAATCCTGTACAAGCATTCAATATTGTGGATAAACTATACTCATCTGGCCTTATTCCACTCTCAATCATTTCTTGAAACAAGCACACAGCTTCCCCGAAATAGTCACTCTGTGTGTAACAAGAAAACAAAGCATTCCACGACACAACATTCCTTTCCGGGATCTCCTCAAATAGTCTCCTAGAATCCAGTAGCTCCCCGCATTTCGCATACAAAACAACCAATGTGTTGGCCACAAACACATCAGATCCAAACCCAGTCACCATCACAACCCCATGAATCTGCTTCCCAAGCAAAAGATCCTTTTTAAGCGAGCACGCCTTAAGCACACTAGGGAATGCAAACTCATTACACTTAAGTCCCAAAGAATGCATCTTTTGGAAAGCTAAGGCAGCCTCTTCCCCAAGCCCATTCTGGGCATACCCAGACATCAAAGAAGACCAAGAAACCAAGTCTGGTTCGGGACTTTCCTCGAGCAGCTTGTGGGCATGCCCAAAAACCCCACATTTTGAGTAAAGATTTATCAAATGGTTTCTATGTTTACTGTCTTGGGACAACCCAAGCTTCGTTACACACGCATGGATTTGTAGACCTGGGACTAGAGACTTGATCTGGGAAAGGTGAGAAAGGAGCTTTGTGTAAGTGGAGTCAATAGTTCCGGTGAATCTTGGAATAACAGGATTGTGAAAATCTTGAACTGAGGAGAGCGTAGAGATTAAGGCAAATCTTGGCGATGGAAAAGAGAGTTTGAATTGCAGGTAAAGCCGTTGGATAAGAGGTTTTTGATCATAATAGTGGCGCCAAAAATTCGTCATAGTCCATTTGGGCAAAAGGCCAAGATCGAACTACCCAATCACACGTGACAGACAAGATTCAAGATTTTACCTAGGGTTTAAACAGAAGAATATTGCTTACCTATCTTCTCTCCTGTAATCTTGGATTTTCTTGCAAAATTGAATCTTTCATTAATAGTCAAGTTTCTCAATTCTCATAACTTACTCGCCTCTTATTTTTACAAAATTGAAATTTGTCTCCCCCTTTTTTATATTCATGATGTGCTCATGTGCTTCACTCTAATTTTATTCATTAATGAATATAGTTTATTTTTCGAATAGCTAATTAAATCTTTTTTTTTTTTTGGTAGTAGAACAGTTAATTAAATCTTAAATTACTAAATTATAGTATTAAGTGTATAATGTTAAATTGGTAGACACAAAAAAAATGTCATTAAAATTTTGATAAAATTATTTGATTGTATACTAATTAAGAGTTTGATCTCCATCAAAACAATTACAAATCAAAAGCAAGAATTGTGACATGAATGGTGCGAGTATAGGTGATGTGGTATGGGATTCTCCTTGGGGTGATGTGGTATGGGATTCTCCTTGGTTGATTGAGTTTAGGTAACGGTTTGGTGTGATGGATAGTCTCATCACGGAGTTTTGAAAGATTTTTCATGACTAAATTAAAGTCTTTATCAAAAAAATATTTTTAACCGTACAAATTAAGTTGGAGAGCGACTTAATGGTAGTCACACAAAAAGTTGTGTTGAGCATTATTCAGGAATTCACACCTTCAGCAAAAGTTCATGTGTGCACTGTGGTTGTCAATGCTCCATCCATAATGCAATATATGTGTGAACTGAATGACTTCCTCTTTGGTCTCGAACTAGTTTTGGTTATAATTTTTTCAAATGTTTTTTTATGGTATTCACCCTTGATCAACTCTTTGCAAATGTGGTTAGTGTTGTTTTTTTTTAAAAAAAAAATTTATATAGTTTGTTTTGGTGTGTTGCATCCACGTATAAAAAAAACGAAAACAAAAACAAAAAATAAATTAAAGTACAATAGGATACATTTATTATGGATGCAATGATGCATAACGTAACATTATATTATATGTGAAGCAATATGAGAAGTTGAGAACTCAATAAAAACAATAATAGTAACTGTTGGATTGAGAAGGACGAACTTCAATTCCTACTGATAGGGCATACCAAGTGAGAAGAATTCCTGAGAGACACTAGCTTAGCTTGAGAGTGGCGTCTAGGCACCTTCCTTTAATTTGATCTAAAAGGTTTCAAGTTCGACTATTCACAATGAGAGCGGCTTGTTAATCTTTTTAGTTTGAGTTTATATCATTGTAGTACTTACCAGCTTAGATCACATGATGTGATTTACCTAATGCACGGATAGTTCCCGTAGGCTTCCAGTATTGTCCCAAAATAAACAAATTAAATCAATTTTTTTAACAAAACATTTTACCATTTGAAATGTTTGTATATAATTATTGGCATGTTGGGTAGAGGCATAAAGAATCAAGTCCAACATTTGAAACATAAAATGAGTTGTTATACAAGTATATAAAAAAAATTCCGTGTTCACTATCAACTATATCTTTTAACAAAGAATATCGAGAAACATTTAATTTCAACAAGAATTCTACTATGCATACTCTCAAATTCTACTCTCTAATGTAGCAAACAATGATTGGTTATTTTCATCATGGTCCACAAAGTGTTTACACCAAAGAAATTGTAAAAAAATAAAAATAAAAATTAAGAGTACCAAGTATTTTTGTTTCAACCATTGACATCAAAACAAAAAATTAATGGGTGATATAAGTGCTTGACCCACCAATATTTAATTCTCATTATATATCATTAAATACTCCATAAAATCGTTAATACGGAGTAAATAAACAAAAAATGGTGTAAATAATTTTTTATTGAAAAAGAAAAAAAGTTGGGAGAAAGCTACCTTGATGGTTTGACAGCTTGCCTAATCAAGGTCAGGGGATGTGACGTACATTGACATCTCTGAAAAGTAGGAGAGAATATATATATATTCTTATTCGAGATGAAGTAAACGGCGTCGTTTACCCGTCACCTTCGGATCCTAAGAGGACTGACCGCTCGCTAGTCGCTACACTCACACGAACGACCACTCTTTCAAATTCTCCAAAATCTTCTCTTCTCTTCTCTTCTCTTCTCACTTCCTATCACTGCAATCCAATCCATGGCTACCAGAAGCTACAATCGCCGCCGACCTTCCGCCGCCGCCGCCGCCGGGGGGGCCGTGAAGACGCCAATGAGGAAGCCGGTGTTCGTGAAGGTGGATCAGTTGCAGCCCGGGACTAGCGGCCATAACCTCACCGTCAAGGTCTTGAACTGCAACACAGTGCTGGAGAAGAAGCCGACGACCAATACGGCGTCGTTGGCGGGGCCCCGTCGCCCTCCCCACAACACTCGCATCGCGGAGTGCCTCATCGGGGACGAAACTGGGACTATCCTCTTCACTGCGCGTAACGACCAAGGTTTCGTGTTTCCCTCTCACTTTTTTTTTGGCTTTCTGGACATTGTTTAATCTGTAATTGATGTTGATTTCCTGCGTTTTCTCAATTTTCGTGATAGTCTGGTGACAAAATTGCATTTCTAGGGTTCCAAGTTACAAATTGATGCTCAATGTTGATTAACCTAATCGTAGTTTGGACTTTGGATTGGTTAGTGTTGCTTAGGGATTGTAAATTCTTCGATTGTCTTCTTTCCAATGATACTTTATACTACTCTGTGGTGTTGTACCTTTTCCTTTGTACCTCTAGCTAAGGCACAGATACGATACCACCAAGCACAAAGCAGTTACCATAGAAATTTCCCTTGAGTTAGGGCAGAAATCAAATGACTGATTGTATATTAGTTGTGTGTTACATACTATTCTGCAGAGCTTTGGATTTTGTTATCATTCCTATATCTTTTATTCAAAGTTCTTCTGTGTTGTGGAGTTAAATAATTGCTGGCTTCGAGAACGAACACACAATTGGGTTTATTACGGCTTTAGAGCTCTGTAGAAATGAGCACGCAATAGTAGATTTGAAGTTCTGGGTTTGTAAAGAGTGTGTATTCAGTTGCAGCTTGATTGCAATACTTTGTCATCTAGTCATTTCTCTTGGTTTGCATTTTATCACTGATATTTTTGTTTTCCACATTTATGCACTAACCTGCTAGGCCAGTATGTTGATTTGTGGTGATGATATCCTTTATTATCCTGCAGTTGAATTGATGAAACCAGAAACCACTGTAATTCTTCGCAACGCCAAGATTGACATGTTTAAGGGGTCTATGAGGCTAGCCGTGGACAAATGGGGTCGAATTGAGGTAACTGAGCCTGCAGATTTCACGGTCAAAGAAGACAACAATCTATCACTGGTCGAGTACGAGTTGGTGAATGTTGAAGAATAGTGCTATGTCCCTTTTGCCTCTTTTGTCTACTGGGTGAAGTTCCAATTCTGGTTTTTGGGTGGGTCGATTATTGAAGAAGTGCGTTCTTCCTCTGTTATCTATTAAAGATGATATCGGGTAAAAAAAATATGTATCTGGCTACTGGTGTTTTGTGAATGTTGAAGAAAGGGTGGAAGTGCATTTTACCACTTTTATCTATTAGGGTTTAGGAGAGGGTGTTGGGTAAATTCAGTGTTGGGTCTTGGGGTTTGGTATAGTATTCAGTTATGGTATTTGTTTTGTGAAGACTCCTCCACTGTTACTAGGACTAATCTAATCTAAGTTTGATTAATTGGTATGTAAAAGAGATTTGACTTTAATCATGTGAGAATTTGTGTACATCTTTTGTCTTTCAAAGCATTATGTGCAATGCTCCTTACAAGTTGTTTGATACTAACCTTTGATTTGCGGGGAAAGCTTACCATTGCTACTTGAATGTGTGCTCTCTGGGTGAAGCTTGCTAGTAAAAAATCAAGAGGAGGTAAATCATCTTAAGTTGTCTATAGTTGATTGGTTCAAATTAAGGAGATCCAGAGACAGCTTTTGTTCAACTTAAAAATAAGAGTTGATTATAAATTTACTCAATTTAGTCTTTAGTCAATAACTTTTAAAGCTACTAAATTTAATTATTTTGATTATAAATTTACTCAATTTAGTCTTTAGGCAATAACTTTTAAAGCTACTAAATTTAATTATTTTGGAGTTACTAAATGTAGTCCTGAAGTATTGAACTTCTCAATTGTAATTAACGGTTCACACAAGGAAAATGTGGATTAAAATTATAAATAAGAGGATGAAAGCTGAAATTAATTCTGAAAATAACATAAAAGAATTAATATCATATTTATTTCTCGATTTTAATAAATTTTCAAATTTAGTCATCTAACTTTCATAATTGTGCTAAATTAAGTCTTCTATTGTAGATTTCAAAAAAAAAAAAAAAAACTTCTATTGTATTGTGTAATTTGTCTCATTGATGCTGACTTCATAAACAGTATTGTAAATTTGCTAAGTATTAAAATTAGAAAAACTATTTTTTTTTTTTTGACAATAGAAAAACTATTTAAGTGTATAACGAAAATAGAAAGTATTTGAGTCCGATGTATTTCTTTTTCAATTTTAATTTTCACATTCTTATGTGATAATATTTTATTGATGGATAACTAATGATTTTGTTTTTTAACATTAGGAGGTAAAGTCTCTGTTTGGTAAAATAATTAGTCTATCAATCAATTTTAACTTGTTTAACCACTATTAGTTGTTTGATTTGATTAAACAACCAATATAGTTCCTCAAAAAAAAAAACCAATATAAATGTTTGGTTAATTAGTTTTTTTTAACATCTTATTGTTTCAAAAGACTAAAATTCAAAATACTACTCAAAACAACTTTTTTTATCAGCTTTTTGAAAAAGTAATTTTTCAAAAAAGTAATTTTGCATATAATCAACTATCGGCTAACAGCTAATTTACCAAAAATCTTTCTATAATCAGCAAATACTATCAACTAATCAAACTACTAACCCAATCAACTAACAACTATTTACCAAACACTCTGAAATAAAATTAAAAAAAAAATCACTTTCTTATGTGACAGTATTTGATTGACAGATAGCTAATGATTTTTTTTTTTTGGAACATCAGGAGGTAAAATCAGAAAGGAAAAATAACAAACACAAGCACACCATATCTTATATTCCTCAAACGCTAAATTCTCCATAAACAATAATGTGTTGTATTCGAGACTAATGAGTAAAACTTGTCCAGAAAGAAGTCTTGTTTAGATGTCAGATGAGAGAGTAACTGGACACCAAATTAGTTGAAACTTATACAACAATAAAATATCAGGAATCATGATTAACCCAATTTGACTAACATAGGCTAATGCTGCTATCTATCTGTCTAGAGACTAGACTAGATGCACAATGAAACTAAACTTACAGATGTATTATTTTTGTCAAAGAAACATGTGCATCATTTTCAAATGAAAGAACAAAAAACCTTATAGCTTTGATATGGGAACCAAACAGAAACTATAATGCCACAGGCTGTGTAGTAATACATTGTCCATTGACATCCATGGTACTATGAAGAAGACGTGAATGGTTTCCGATTTTCCAACACATCTAACAATCATCCATCTACAATGTAAGAAGAGAAGATACATTTACGTAAGGCCCATAAAAAGTTTAACACAAAGTATGCATGTTATTTTTTAAGTGTGTTTCATCGTCCTCGAGCTGAATGCAAGCCAATGAGATGCACTCACAGAGTCACAGCCCTAGACAAGGAAAGGGATTATTAATAAACTAAAATACAAAATTACACTAGAAACACTGCAGATTGAACTACAGATTAAAAATGTACTTGTTGCAACATTCTCATGGAAAAAGGCTTTTATCCAGAGTCAAGTTTTACATGTTTTTGATTTGGTTGTCTCTAACATTATGTTGATAATGAATCTGCTCACACTTGGTCTTATAGTTGCTTACTATAGGCACAAACTACAGAGGGAGAAGATGAAAGTGAGACGAGCTCACCAGACAAAAGGTTAAAGGAGGGTAGATTTTCTTTCCTAGTGCAAGTAAATCTCATATCCTTCGGATTGTTTTAGATAGAGGAGGACATTTGGGCAAGTAAAACGAATTTGTTTCCTTGTATCCCTCTAACTCCCTCTAACTTCATAAGATACAATGTCAAAGGGAGAGAGATTTCAAACCTCCCCACTATTACTTCCATTACATCTACTTTATACAGCATTGAAGAGATGTCCTTTCTCCTCTTTTTCTGCCCCAACCAAAGATAGCCTAATCCTAGAAATTCAAGTATACTTAAAGATATAGATACTTGATACTTCAAATTTGGACCTCCTATGCTAAAAGTAACTCTGAAATCCTAGCAGAAAGGTAAAACCATCAACTATATTTCCAACCACATGCACCCTAACTCTCAAAATGATTCTCTCGCTAATTTTCATGAAAGCTGGGCAAACTAAGTAAATTACACCCAAGGGAAATATTTTACACAAAGCAACCCCAAAAATTGATCACTTGGAAATTATATCATCTATCTTTGTTGTGGTGAGCAATAACTCCACAGTTTAAAAGGCACATCATAGAAAGAAACAAAATATGACTAGTGTTTTTAATCACAGCCTCACAGGACAATTGGGAAAAAGGCACAAGACATTTTATTGGCTAATACTTAATAAAATGATCCCAGAAAGATAAAAGTAAACAGATTAGGACACTTTGAAAGATCCAGAATTATCCAAATACTAAAACCCTATATATCACCCAAGGTAAAATAGAAACAAAATGCACAGTAAAATTCATAAAAGAAAACAGATATTTCTTCGCTGGTGCTCATTCCTACTTGTCAGACAATCTCCTAGAGTGCATGGATGTAAAACTTCATTCCAATCCTTTGGCATTTATCAGGCATCATCATTGCAATCTGATAAAATACCAAGTATTAGCAAAGCCCTTACATTATTAGCTACTACAGGAGGGTAAGAATACAAGATATGCATGATTGCATTCAGTCTGTAAAGAGTATCTGGTTCAGTTATCTGGGGCTAATTTTTTGGAACTAACTCATCAACAATCAATGACAGCTGCATGATTCACAAATCTGCAAAAAATAGTACCTCTGAATTACTCTACAGTCAAGCAGCCACAGAATATGATCTAATTGCATCAAAGCCCCAAGTTCTAATAAACCACAGAAACTCCTTAATTTTTAGACTGCTTGGATGCTAGGTGTGTTGAATGCAACTATCACCAACAACTGGAATATGGTTACTCAGCTCCTCTCCACTTAGAAAGGAAATTAGACATAGAATGACTTGGACATGGCAAGGACAATTGTAGATGGTTGTGAGCTCTTCAAACTTCATATATATTAACATGATTTCATTAAGATTTGTCACTTATTTTCTTGAAAATCCAATGAGAGCATTCTAAACCTAAAGGAGAACATCTTGACCAGAATGAATGAAAGTCATCATTAAAGACTTAAAACTTAGTACTAGTACTATGTGCAGTTAATAAACAGGAGTAGCAATGTGGAAAAGGACTACCACATTGAAACAAGACATATCTGGTGGGTGTGACTTTGTGAATTCACTATAATTGGAGGCACATACTGAGTAAGAACCATATATTATATCTATCATCATCTCCATAGCAATGTGGGAATAATAAGGCAAACTTTTTGGAATGTGAACAATGACCAAGAAATAAGCCATTCAAACAATCCAAAATCAAAATAGCATACTAAACACCAACATTTTCTTGTTAAAAGATAGATCTATGACATAGAAAGAACACAAAAATATCCCTCAATAGTTCAACTTATAGAGTATTAAAACTTAGAAACAAATTGCTCACGTATGAAGTTCAAAGCTGTAAAGTAAATATGAATAGAATATACCTTCAAGACTCCAACCACGGCTCCGAGGAGCGACTGAGAGCATGGAATTGAGCAAAGCACAGGCCGTCGCTGTGTGATACGGCAGCATAGTCTCTAATCTAACACAGCTCAACTCCAACGGAGACCTTCACATTTTAATCATATCAGGAAAATACAAGAAATGAAATGCAAATCGAATGTAGATATGAGTTCATAATTATAAGATTAACTTAAATCAGATAGAGAGGAAAAAAGAAAAATCAGATAAAATTACCTGAAGATGCGAGCAGTGAGGGGCTTCTGAGTGGGGATGCGAAAAGGAGAGGCGGAGGTCTTAGGCTTCGCTCCGGTTGCCAGTCTGGTTGCGGCGGTCCGGGCGGAGGCTGTGGCGGAGCGAAAGACGGACCTGGCGGCGATGCTGGCCATGGTTTCTTCAGGTACAGATCGCGCTGCGAGTGGCTCGGGTTTGATCTTTCAACTGTAAAGCCTTATCAAGGGTTTTTGGGGTTTTAAACCATTATACCAGAGAGATGCCACATGGAAGGCGTGGGTGTGATCTTAGGAGGTGATATTGGATTGGCTCTTTATATTTCATTTAGTTAAGTTAATTTAGTTAAGTTAAGAAAGTAGTTATGAACATATATTATATTGCAATAGAGTCAATAATATTTTAAAAAAATCATTAGACCATAACATTGCATTTAAAAAAAATCTACCAATGAAATTATAAATAAAAATTGGTAATGATATTTAGGGGGTTTCATTTAGGGGTGTTTTGCAAATGACTAATAATTGTCATATTTCGAGTTGGTAGTTATTGGGTTAACTGGTTTGACTAGCTGATAATATTAGCTGATTGTAAAAAAGAAAAGTGTTTTGTAAATTAGTTGTTTATTGTTAGCGGATTGTAGGTAAAATGATATATAAGGGCATAAATATATTGTGCTAATTTATTAACTCTTAAATTACTTTTACAATTTTTATTTATTTATTTATGATGATGATGAAGATAGTGAGTGAAATTAAAAAGAAAGAAAAATATTATTAGTGTTGTTACTGAAACATAAAGAAAAAGGGACAAGACATATGAACAATAACAAGAGAGATATAAATGTTATGGATGACAAGAAAAAAATGGTCATTTCATAATTAAAGTCAATCAACTAATCAAAAACTCTATTCTTATTGACTTTTTAGATTTTGGCTTGTTGCTCCAATAAGCTAATGCAAAAAATCATTTTGGCCTTATTTGGTAAAATAATTAACCTATCAAATTGGTTAATCAACTAAAATAAAACCAAAGAGCTTATGGTTAAGTGACACCAATTTTCTTCCTCATATAGGAGGTTGTGGGTTTGAGCCTCAATGTTATATTGTTCGATCAATCAATTGAAATATAACGAGAATCAATTTAGATCCTCATAATTGTTTGTTTGATTTTTTTTTTTCAAGAATTACTGTAATTTACTCAATAGTAAAGTGTAAACAATCTATATATCTAAATAGAGATCTTTTTCCCCAAAAGTCACAACATAAAGTGATAAAATACATGAAATTCTACTATACATTTTAGGGCCCTACATTTTAACAATTAAATATTCTATACTTTGAATTGTTGCCTTTAATACATCTCATTTTCTCTAAAACATTGTGTAACGGCACATAAAGCCATCGTCTAATTTTCCTTCCATCTTGTCCATTTGACACCTCTAACTGCAATCTTCTATTCAAAACATTCTTTCCATGAATCTCACTATGCATTGCGTTCGAAAAGTACAACTTCCCATTGTTTCCGGATCTCATTCCAATCAGTCGTCTTAGAGATACACTTTGATCCATAAAAAACGACACAGTTGACTAAAACAAATTAAGCGAAAAAAAAAAAAAAACATCAAGTTACCCTACATGGCTACATGTGATGTGTTACATATTGCAAGTATATTGAATTGTAAATAATTGTAGTTATCCCATTGTTGTAATTATGGGGCATAAATTGATTACCTCAGTATCAAGATTGGAAGAGGAGAATGAGGATAAACTTGGGGAGTGAACAACACAAAATGGGGAAGGGTCTAGTGATAGTGTGTCAACATGAGAATTTGGAGCATCATTCAGTCTAAGCCATATGTTCATCTTTTCAAGCCCAAATGGCCATCCATTTGGTACCACCTGCCCATGTGTGCAGACACAACAAAATTGTTTCATCATCAAATTAAACATTAATCATTCATAAAATTCCAAATTAAAAGAAAAATCTTTTTCGTAGAAAGGAGTTGAGTAACATAATTTCATTATTGAAAGTAATTATACTTCACAGATGTGTGAAAAACTTTTCTTGATAATGTCGTCGCTTAGTAAGATTGTCAAAAAATTTGATTGGCTATGTCGACGGTGACGTACAACTAGTGGTTGCTAGATTCTTGCTGATCATCGGGTAGTAAAAAGTTTTAACCAACTAGTACTAATTTTTTTTAAAAAATATAACCATGATTGTTAAAAAATTTGTTGTTATTGGCAGGCATGAGACAAATGTTTCGAATTAACTAAAAGCAAAAATTAAAATTTGTGCCTTCTTGCACAAACCTTCAAGGTTTCGCGATTTCCATTTACACCACTAAAGTGGATAGAAATTAGGTTATTTCTTAAAATTCAAAAATTTCCAACCACCCGTTAAAGGTGGTCAGAAATTTTCAACCACCCAAAAAGTGATTGAAAATCATAAATTTTCACATCCATTTTTAGATGGTCATAAAATCATAAATAAGTGATTTTCCAGCCATGCATGAAGAATTGTGTTCATAGATTAATTGATTTTTTTTTTTTTAATATCCATACTAGTTGGAAAATGGTATAGCTTACCATGAACTCTCATGAGTCATGACTAAGTATATATCATACCCAAACCTGATTAATTAATTGCAATATAATTGGTATTGATTGTTACAAGATCAAGATTGATATGAAGTTTCTTTGAGGCTCCCATTATCAATCAAGACTGCAGGTTGCACACAAACACACACTATATATATAGATACATACAGGCCGGTATAGCAACAGACAACAAACCATCAACATTCTTAGCTAGCTTATTCATTAACAGCAAAGCCCCAACATAGGATCTCTACAGAAACATGGAAGAGGTTTCAGAAAACATAATCTAGTTTAGCAATAATGTTTAATTAGATTTGCAGTACCTGTGTAGCTACCATGATTTGCAGCAAGCTGGGGAGAGAGTGAAGGGCTGAAGGCCACTGGAAATGTTGTTGAAAGAACTGATGAGTGATGAGTATTTAGTATGTGATGCTATTAGAGAGCTCCATGGTATATATTAAGTAAGTGTAATAATTAATTAACTAGGTTGTATTATTATTATTTTTTTTGAAGATAACTAGGTTGTATTTAATTGATGAATTTTAAATGGTACGGGAGCTGTATGTCTTGAGTAGACCCTAACGGATGCACTGGCACATTTAAACTCGTACTATATTTAGACTAATCTCTGTTTAATTTGCACCGGTTCGCACTAGGCCGATCCAATTAAGAGCAAAGTACGTGCTGGTCATATTAATTTTTTCATACGAGATGAGATTTTAAACTTCTAACATCCCTTATGAGAGTGCATACCACAACAAAGCTGATTTTTGAATGCAATTACATATATTTATATAAGAGAAAATTGAGTTTTTTCCTGCTCGTTGGTAAAGGAAATAGCTAGTTAGATTGTGTTGTACCATATATAACCTATCAAACTATAATTTTATTTTATTACTTTAATAACATAATTTTATTTAAATTCTTTTGCAACTGTAATTGAAGAATAATTAGCATGCAGCTGATTTCCACCGACACCATTTTCCCAACGCCACTGACAAACTCCGGAGTCCCAACTGACACGGCACTCATTCTCATTATCTTATGTCACTTTCCATGCAAATATATATATATAAGCCAATAGGAAGGGTTCATGTGCGGATATAGCTTTCCATGCAGTTGTGCAGTTAACTAAAAAAGACGCACTTTAAGCATTAAAATGACGCACCTTAAGTATACAAATTACGCACTTTAAGCACATAAATCACATATCTTAAGAAGAAAAATCACGCATCTTAAACCACATAATACAAAAACCACTCACCTTTAAGTACAAAAATCACGCACCTTAAAAAGGAAAATCACTCACTTTATATTTGACATAGATGCAAAAAGACCAAATTGCCACCGTACATTTTTTAATCACTGTTAATCCTGTGCGTTGATTTAGGCAGGATCAATGACTCAGATTTATAACTCTATGTTCACAATTACAAAACTCTATATTCAACAGTATAACACAATTTTTGAATCTATATAACAAAATTGTGAACGTAGAGTTCAAAAATTGTGAACATTAAGTAATTTAATTTTGTATATTGAGATCTAAAATTGTGAACATAGAATTCTAAAATTATGAAGAAGGTAAACCCGCGTCCATAGCATAATTTGCTTTCAATGCTTGTGATAGGAATCAAACCTCCACTCTATCATTAAAAGTTAAATATTAAAGTAAAATTTTTCATTCACTAAACCAATATCCGGAAACTTTTACAAACTCATCTCGACGCCACACTCCTCTCCACGGAAGCCCAACAAAAATAGAAGTGGGTTGTTGCAAAAATGGCAAATCTGTTTAAAAACTAGCTTGGGTCCTGACTAGCCTGCCTAGCAGATGAGACTCCTTGCTGGTTGTGGACTGAAAATATTTCCAAATTAATTGGGCCTTAAGCTGCACTATACACAGCCCACAAACATTCTGGCATTTTGCTATTAAAGAAGTCATTAGCACTCATTCTTGGCAATTAGGTCCACTGTGCACTGTAGACTCTGGTCTAATATATAAAATTTGACTTTATAAAATAAAGAATACAGGTGTATAATGCATAAAATTATATAGTTGAGGATATATAAACACTTAACAAAATACATATATACATAAACATCATATTTTAAAACAACTACATACAGAGCATGCGTATTATGCTATAAATTTATGTGTCTTCATCTATATAATTTTGTACATTATGAATTTCAATTCTATAATGTGTATGTGTATTATCTTAAGTTTTTATGTCTTCAGCTATATAATTCATGAAGTCAAATTATGTATATTGAACCAGGGTCTACAGTGCATTGTTGACCCTGGTCCACACTATATATATAGGTCTTATCCTTACTTTGTAGGGACACATCCTATTCGATCTAGACACTTAACACTATACGTCAAGGCAATATTATATTATACTCCGTATTATTCAAAATAGCAAATTCCTTTGTCTTATTGAATTCCCATTCACACAAAGGATTTCCTCCATCATATATATATAATGCCACTATCCGAATTTGTGCACTCTATAAACTTCGCTCAAATTTAATAGCGCTCAAACCGCACAAATTACATTAGGATGACCGTGCTTGCGACCACCCCACCCCTCCCAGAGCAGTGTGTGGGTCCACTCTTCACCAACCAGAATGAAGATAAATTGGTATGGTAAATTAGTAGAAAAAAACAGAAAATTGAGGTCATTTTCTTTAGCCCCACTATTTCCCTACTCATCAGTCAAGACAATGAATGATACCTGTATTCACACAAGCAAACATGCAGCATATATGATATATATATTCTCCTTTATCTTCTACATGGATGGGCAACCATGTGCTACTGAATGACAAACTCAAATCTGCACAACTTGTATATATATACACACACGCATTTGTTGTGCAATATATATATATTAGCCAACAGTTATATCATCGGCACCATCGTCTAGGGTGAATGACTATTGAGCTGAGGCAAACTCGCAACCACAATCTGAGAGTGTGCACCGGGTAAACCTCGCCTTATGACCCTAGCTAAAAAATGATGTAAGTTATCCTAGATTGCTCATAGTTAACCAGTTCAAACCAAGAAGGCTAATAGACATGTCCTAGTTGCCAAACTTGTAACATTGTTGATGAGGTAAATACTCTCGGGTATATGGATACGATTAGAGATTATAAATTAGTAGTTCGGATAGTTGAAACTGAGGGTTAGAGGGTCCCAAGCTTTTAGATGTTCTAGGGAGTAAATGTTTCCAAAAAATCTCCTCAGCCTTGCAATAAACGCTCCATCTATAGGGGAATGGAGGGAAACACATGCCGAACGTCGTCGGACATGCTCGCCACATCCCACATGTCCTACATGCACTGGAAGGTCAGCGACCTTATAAATTAATACAGGTGGATCTTGATTCCTGACATGCCCATCCTCTAGAATAGGAAGTGTTTCTTGTCGGAATACACGTTCTGAGCCTCGAGATCGGGACAAAGCTAACATTCAATGACGAACTTATAATACTCTTATTAGGTTAGGTCAGGACTCTTATTATCGGGTTGGATCCCATCGGAAATTATTCCTCACGCCCCTAGGAGTACATACCGAGCAGATACTCAGCTTGTTACCCAAGGTATATTCTCATCAATTGTGATTACCAAGTCAATATAACCTGACCACCTCCCTCGTGAAATTAGGGTTTCCTTGTGAAAATTGAAATTGAAACAGAAGATGGGCAACATTATTTGGGTGCAGGCATGTGTAGAGCATATGCAAAGATAATGAAATGGCAGTAATATAATAAAGAAATGGAAGCAGCAGTCAGTAACAGATAGAGTGTGATGTTGGCATGCAGTGATAGTGAAGGTAATGGAAGTGATGATTATGGGGGTTTTAGTTAATTATGTTGGTAATAATTATTATAAGTACATCATTCACATGCACTCCCCAGACATTATTAATTTGTACAAACTACTTTTTCCTACATAGTGAAAACGACTAAGGTTAAGTAGGTTAGACTATTAGAACCTAGACTTAGGTAAAACTTTACTATTTTTATCCCTCAATCAGTGAGTGAAGTAAAAAATATCATCAAGTAATTCAGAACAAAAAATTAAAATACGTTTTGACAAAATATGAAACACGATATATTTTCCATCAAATAAGAACTTAAATTTAGATGAATTTTACTATCTTTATCCTCTTCACGTGCTGGAGCCAAAAAGTTTGTTAAATGGGAACAAAAAATTAAAACACTTTAATTTGAAATATAGTACAAATGTCCATAACAAAATATGAAAAGCCTTGCACTTCCCAAACAACATTAGTTCCTACATAATGAAATCTAAGGTACATTAACTAGGATGGACCATCAAAACCTAAATTTAGATGGACTTTATTATCTATATATCTTTATATATCCTCCTCTCATGGTGGCACATAAAATATCGATAAGAGGGTAAAAAATTAGAATATTTTGAACCATTGTTTAAAAAATGTGAATAACGAAATATTAAGTACCATGCCCTTTTCAAATAACATTAATTTCCACAAACAACTTCCTATATAATGGAATTTGAGGTTAACTAGGTTGGACTATCAGAACCTAAATTTGGATGAACTTTGCTATTTATCTTTGTTCTCCTCTACTGGTTGAGCCAAAAATATCTTTGAGTGTGTCAGCATGTTCTCGGTTGAGCCCCTCGCAAATGAATTTTTTAGTACGATTTATCTCTCAGTTGTGGTTTGTGGACTATTACACATAAACGGATCGAGTTTACTCAATGCACACTCTCAGGTAGTGGTTGTAGTTTTATCTCCTCATCTAAAAAATAAATATCGTTGAGTAATACACTTTAAAACATGATTTTAAAAGGGTATTTATAACAAAATTTTGAAACACGCACTTCCCAAACAACATTATTAGCTCTCACAAACAACTCTCCACATGGCTACATAACAAAACGTATAGTTAATAAGCTAGGTTGTTAACTAGGTTGGACCATTGGAACCTAAAATTGGATGAATATTAGTATCCTTATCCTCCTCTAACATAACCTACCAAGACCAGCTAAGGAACTGCACCTGTCAAACAGCAACTACTTGCCCTACAACATTAATTATTTTTAGCTGCAAATGGGCTGTGGTACAAGGGGCAGTTATATTCTTGCATGCTCCACTGTTTTTTTCTTTTTTCTTTTTTAAAAAATAAATATTTTTGTTTTCATTTTCAAGTCTTCAATACACGTATTGGCATTGCACTGCACCAATATTTTCAACCGGAAAATTTTAGTAGAATCTTTTATTTGGTGAAGATGTGAAGTTAGTTTTGTTGATACTATGGATAGTGATCTCTCGATATACAATATCCGCATGCATCAAACTCCAACTAATCTAAGGGTGCGCTTGGAAACCTGGAAAATCATTTTCTAGGTTTCCAGTGTTTGGCTAGAGGGGGAAATGGAAGTCAATGGAAAATAGGGGTGTGATCAATGAAAAATAGAGGTGATGTTTAGAAAAATGACTTCCCTTTTTTTTAGGAAAGTCATTTTCAGTTTGCAGCAGTGGAGCAACAAATTACTCCAACCATCGCCAAAGACCTTGTGGTCTAGTGGCACTCGGTGTCCCGATTTACACTCCCACATGGATGATGGGAGTGGCTTCGAGCCTCAGTGGAGGCAAAGTAGCTATGAACAGATACTACATTGTAATATGACCACCATCGCTTACTACCCCACCACCAAACATACCCTTTTAAAATATTACCTCGAAAGAAATGGTCGAGTGGATAAAGCATTACTTTCGTACCAAAAAGTCAAAGAGTTTGATTTTTGTCAATATCCAATAGTCACTCAATCCCCGAAAGAAGTGGTCCGAGTGGATAAAGAATTACTTTCGTACCAAAAAGTCAAAGAGTTTGATTTTTGTTAATATCCAATAGTCACTCAATTATCTAGGTCAGAATTATTGATCATCAATTTTTTTAAGGTGGCAGTTTTGGTGTCTTATCAACGGAGACTTTTTTAACCCAATATGGTAGCTCAAGTGGTAAGTGAGAGAATTTGGAGAGAACCTAAGTTTGATTCGCACAAGTGACAAACACGGGTGGACAAAAGAAATCAACGGAGACTTTTAAGCATGTCACATTAACAATTCTAAATCTTTTCAAAAAAAAAAAAGATTAAATAATCAAAATCGTCAAAACCCTTGTAAATTTTTGAACGATCAATAAATTATGCTCACGTCAACAATTGAGAAATTAAAATCGTTATATTTTTCAAACACATATCAATTAATAACTTCTTGGTCCTATCGCCTAGATATGCCATTTCTTCAAGAGTGGTTAACCAACTCTTTGTAATGTACACCAATCAAACCATCCACCCCAACCCCCACACCTGAGCTTCCATAAATAAATATAGTGACAATATAATGTGCCATCCTACATTATATGGACAGTTAGTGTGTCAACCTCTAAGCCCTATTAAGTATACCAATTAAGTTTTGTTTTAAATCATTTACTTTTTTTTTTCAATGAATATCACATCAATTACCTATAACTTTTAAGTTCATTTATAACTACTATATATTTGCAAAAGGACTTGATCTCCTTAATGAATCATAAATGTTACAACTATTTATATTAATTATTCATAGTACTCATACGAAATAATCATTTAGTTCTTCAATTATTGATTTGAACATTATTAACCCTTTAATTTTTTTTATAGATGGCAGGTTTAGCCCCTTACTAACGGAGATGGTTAATCTCTGTCATGTGTGGAGTCTGTTAGTTAATATAAGAATAAAACTGTAACTTGCAATTTTGTATCATTAAAGTCACTATTAATAAGTTGAGGAATTCAAAATCGTCAAAATTAAACTACCACCTCATGAAAAGAGGGACCAAAACTGTCACCTTGTAAAAATCAAATGGTCAATAATTGAGATACTTAAATTGTTATTTTGAATAAATATAAGGATGAAAAATACTACAGAGTATTTTTTTTTTTTTTTAATATGGATTCAATTTTTTTAGTATAAGTTAGATATATGTGGAGGAGATTGTGGCAAAAATTAACCAGTCTTCCATTCCCTCCAAAAAAAAAAAAGAAGAAGAAGAAGGAGGATGAAATGATGAAAAAGAAAAAGAAACAAGTTTTGAACACTTTATTTTACCAAAGAAAATTGTAAAGCAAAGAAGAATATGGGGGTTGGGGGGCCACAAAGAATTTGATAATTGTCTTTCTCAATGTTCCCCTTTGGTGTCAATATTTTGGTAGAGTTGGGTCCCAAGAAAACAACACACTTGTCAATCTGTGAGCCAACAAGAACATGTAGTAAATGCACATATATGCACCAGAAAGGGTGGGGAGTGAATAAAGAATGATTCTCATTCTAAAAAGTTACGAGTCTCGTTTTTGTCAACACTTAACACCCATCGCTCAAATCTGTCGTATAGGATCTGATCTGAGCCTTTCTAATATAGTTTACCTTTTTTATGTAGTTTCTTACTATTACACAGGAATGATGTTTACCTAGTACACATAATCATAGTAAAAAAAAAAATATTAACGGATAATAAAAACAAATAGAGTGAAGAGTGAAAAATAAGTATAATGGCAATCCTAAGTTTTTATATTATTATACTACTCAAAATCAATATTTCACTTTTTGGTAGGTGTCTTTAAATTTCTTTGATAAAGTAATAAAGCATCATAATTAAACACACCACTTTAGCAAGCATAAATCTTTAATTTGGTAGATTAAAGTAAGGAATTCAAAAATATGCAAACTTAAAATAAAGAGAACATTTAGAATTACCCTAGCAAGCAATGAAAGAATTCTAAATTGAAAAATTCAAAATTCTTAAGGTACTAATAGTTAGCAGTGTACGTGCTGGGCAAATTGTTAATGTCCAATAAACTTAACTGAGTTATAATGCACATGTGTCAAATCACACTAAAAAATTAAATTCAACAAATTAGTTAGTCTAACACGTAAACTTATAAAGTCATATTATGTTCTCTTTTATTTTATTAATCAGCAATGTGGACGAGTACAAATCAGCATGATTTCCATAATACAAGTGGATTTAATAATTATGGATATATTAGTACTAAACAAGTTTTGTAACATCATATCATCTGTGGAGTTGAATAGATTTGGTCTAGACCAGCTGACAGAAAACCATAGTTTCATGGTCTCATTCACACACAATATATAACTATAGAGACAGGAGATAACCTATGAACAAATCTATAGCTTAATCATCATCAACACATTCCCCCCTAAACAACCATAATTTAACACACCATCAAACACCCAGTCGTGTGTTTAATTTGCAGATAGATTTTGGGACTCTGTCACATGATCTTTTAACTTTGTGGAAAAGAAAAATGTTAAGGAATCTCAGGGAATGTCTTCTTGGTCCTGGAACTCCTCCATATTCTGGTAGTTGTTCTCCATGAAATTGTTTTTGAATCCATTGTTGTTGTTGAACTGGTTTCTTGAATTCATGTATGGGTGGGTGGCGTACTTCTCTGTGTTCACATCGTAGTAATACCTCCCATTCTCCAAGAATCTTGTGTCGCTCATCCCTTGCTGCTCAAACCTGTTTCCGGCGCCGCCGTTGTTGTAGCGGTTGTTGCCGCCGCCGCCGTTGTTGTTGTTGTTGTAGCGGTTGTTGCCGGCGCCGGCGCCGCCGTTGTTGTAGTTGTAGCGGTTGTTGCCGGCGCCGCCGCCGGAGGTGGTGGGGAAGAAGTTTTCTTCTTGGTTGTTGTAGTAGTTGTTGTCAGTGTTGAAGCCACTCTGCATGAATTTATCATCTTGGGGGTTGTTGTTGTAGTTGTTGTTGCCGGCGGGGCCGTTGTAGTAACGGCGGTTGTCGGCGGCGGAGGAGGGGGTGAACTCGTTTTCCATGAATCTTGTGTCGTCGGGCATTCTTGATTCTCCGGCGCCGTTGTAAAAATCCCGGCGGTTATCGGCGGTGCCGTAGGTGGTGAACTCCTTGTCCATGAATCTTGTGTTTTGGGGCATTCTTGATTCTCCGGCGCCGTTGTAAAAATCCCGGCGGTTATCGGCGCCGGCGCCGGAGGGGGAGAACTCGTTTTCCATGAATCTTGTGTCGCCGCCGGGCATTCTTGATTCTCCGGCGCCGTTGTAAAAATCCCGGCGGTTATCGCCGGAGGTGGTGAACTCCTTATCCATGAACCTGGTGTCCTCGGGCATTCTTGATTCTCCGGCGGCGGCGAACTCCTTGTCGCCGTTGTAGAATCCGCGGTTGTCGGCGGCGGCGGCCATGAACTTAGCGTCATCATCATTATTGTTGTCCTCCGGGACAGTGACGTAGGCAACAGGGTTATAGTTCTTGGGAAGGTATTTCTTGTAAGGAACTTCTTCCTCCTCTGCATGGTTGTTGACGGCGGTGGCGGACGGCGGAAGCTGGCCGGATTCATGGCCGTAGAGGCCATAGCCGCCGGTTTCATTCTCCGGGGCGAAACTTGGTTCTTTTTGTAGAGGATTCACAGTTGTAGATTGCTCTTTGCTGCTGCTATTGTTGTCATTGTTAGGGATTATTTTGTTGAAGAATTGGCTGTCTCTTGCATGAATTTGCAGGGAGGATAAGAGAGTGAGGAGGAAGAAGAAGAAGATGATTTGGTTGAGGGAAGCCATGGAAGGAGAGAGAGAGGGGTTGGTGTATAGTGGGAAGTGTTGTGAAGTGATAAATCTTTCCACCTTTATATAGAGCTATATACATACTACTATAGTCTCTATATATATCTTTTTGTATTTGTGTTGCTTTAGGTGTGGGTGAAATTAAGAGACTATCTTTAGTAGTCTATTACTTCAAGTAATTGTACATTACTATATGCCTATAAGATTTTCATTTTTTTTTTTAAAAAAAAAATTAATTATTATTGTAGTGTGTAACATCAAATTGTACCTTACTGAATTTTTTGTTAATAATTTGGGAAGAGTAGCTACACGAAAAAGGAGAGTATTAAGAACGGTATATTATATTGTAAGCTAAGTTATCATATTTCTATCTTTATGTTTGTTTGTATGTTTTGTTTGTATGTTATTACATGACTGAAAACTAAAATGATGTCTTACAATTAAAAGTGAGCATTTAAAAGGATGGCTAGATGCGTTTGGAGTAATACGTATGCTCTAATGGTAATTTTTCCCATTTAGCACACCACAATTTAGGGGTCTAATGAGAGCAATATATTATTGTCAATACTACTATTTTAACGTAACTTCATTCATCACCATTCTAACCACTCGAATTTTACCATTCTCCCAACAATAATTTAAAATGAATATAAAATAAGAAAATTCTATGGTGTTGATTGGTCGAACCCTGGACCCAAAAAAAAAAAGAAGCTTAATGAACTTTAAATTGTTGTACCTCATTAAGCTCATATTGGCATACTACCCCTACCATACTCCCAAAAAAAAAGGACCTCATTTAAGACAAGAGTGAGGTACACGAAGGCCATTTATATCCTCTACATTTCTCATGGAACCGTGCCTAAACATTACCGCATATATAAGCAAATATCGTCAACACGGGACAATCTCAACATAATTAGTTTGATAGTTAAATTTTCTTGTAAAGTAACGTGGTACCAGGAGATAGACTATCTAATTCATGAATGAAGTTTCCCAACAAGGATATATGATGATATCAATTCCAAGCAAAGGGAAGGCTCTTGTGTTGGAAGGATGTTTCCTAGGCACTCGAACATCACTTGTCTTTTCCTCAATCTCTTCATAATTTGCTGATGCCTATCTAGGAGAAGGCCATCCCCAACACTTTGAGGTCCATCATAGAAAAAGAACAACATTATACGGCTTTAATTATACTTTGTCCTTAAGTTTGGTCATCCACTTTTCTCCCATCAATAATCTCTCTCTCTATTTTTTTCTATTAGTGCAGCAGTGAATAACACTGCGGAGATTGTGGAGCTATATAGATGCCTATGAGAGTGGGGTGGGGTGTGGGGTACTCCAAATTATGGCATTTGTTGAGTGCTCTCATTGCATGCCTCCAACAAAAAAAACTCTAATTTTAGAGCTACAAGCTGTGAGCATAAATATAATATGTGCAGTCCAACTATCAGCTTAAGCTTTTAGTTGAGATGGAGCACATGATTTAATTTGATATCAGAGCCATGCAAAAGATCATGAGTTCGAATCTCCGCGTCACCCACAAAAAGAGACTTCCACGTGTTGCGCTCAGAAATCCACCGCACACGTTGACGGGACGTGTGAGATTCAAGCACCAACCCTTTTAATTTTTTTTCACACTTCTTGTATTGTTATATCACAATCTTGCCATAGACAAAATCAATGCTTCAATTATGATACAATTCACACGCATCAAACTTTTTTTTTAAAAAAAATGGGAATCAAAATTATTTTTGGTGTTATAGGAACGACATCATCAAGTGGACAAAATAATATAATATATCATATATGTCACTTATTTGAATAGAAGTGATCTGATTGGAAGCCTATTAAGCAAATTTAGGGTATCTTGTGGTGATGTCAAACTGGCTTGGAACATGTCTGAGTAATATTCATTTGGGTTGGGTAATTCTAAATGAATTTGGATTTGGATTCAAGAATGGGTAAATGAGTGTAACCCTATCCATTGAGGGTTCATTGTGCAATTCGGTAACAAATTATACCTCTTTATCGGTTGTAGGTTTAGATTCGAACCTTAGCTTATCACTCTCATTATATTCTCAAACATATATATTGAAGAAAAAACAATTATATTAAATAACAAAATAACACTAATAATGAATTTTAAATACCCCACATGTATCAATTGTGTATAAACTATGATTTACATTGATATCATTATATATTATATATATATTCCTTTAAAATAAAAAATAGTTGAATGTTGGTGGAATTCTCTTCAAAACTGTGCATGCCTATTTTGATGACCCCACAAACCTCATAATGGATTTTATTCCAATCCACCCAAAGTTAGTTTAATCTTCTCTTGATTATATTGGCTATAATATGAAATACGTACTTTTTTGTTGATGGGTGAAGAATAACACATCTTCTATTGTCAATACTTGAACTCTTGCCTGCAAAACTTTCAAGGCAAAATTCATGATCACACACGTTAACAACTTATGAATTGTCAGAAAAATATAATGGTGTAAAGGAATGCGATGATTTAAAAAAAAAAAAAAAAAAAAAAAGATAGAAAAATGTGTTATCCCCGCCTAAGAATACTTACAAGATATTTTTGAACACTTACATTTATTTTTCTTTTTACTCTCGTAGTTTTTTCTAACTACCCAACCCCATCTACCCCAACTTCCCAAAAACTAAGAGCAAGATTATTAGTTTGAGTTATTTTTTAGATCTTTGTCCGAATATGATGGAAGAGGGAGAGTGAATGATTATTAAAAAAAAAAAAAAAAAAAACATAAAGCAGGCGTTTGCCGTGCATGCACACGTTCTTAGCAGGCGTTTGCAATGCACGCGCACGCTCTTAGAAGGTGTTTGCATTGCATGTGCACGCTCTTAGCGGGCGTTTGCAGTGCATGCGCTCACTAGATAGCGTTGGTGCCTGTAACACACAACAGAACCATTATTATTATTTTTTAGGTTTCCCCAAAAAGTGCTCAATAAAAAACTCAATTAGCAATAAAATTCCCATCTCTCCTTTCCGCTCCACCTAAGAAAAACCTCACAAAAAACCCAACAAAAGTTAAACCAATGGTGATGCTCTGGGCAAATGACAGTTAGATGAATTGGCTTTAAGAATACATACACCACAACATCATTTAGTTTCCTCTTTTTATACACTGTAATATTTTCAGCTTTATCTATCTATCCAACTTGTAGTATTCATGGATGTTTACTATATATATTATTATTTTGCATAATAATATATTGATAGGTGCCACACAAACACTTGATCACACTCTGAATTTATGATAAGAGCTAGATAGATGGGGCGCAGGCCACCATTTCTCTGTGCTGCATCATAAATCTGCAGTCTGGGTAATTCAATGCACACAACTTAGTTGAGAAGTAGGTGAAGCATATTAAATGGCCTGGTGTGGTGTGGTGTTGCAGCAAAGCTGTACTGTATGCGTAATTGTTGAGAGATTTTGGTATAACAGTTGGAAAGTGACAAACAAGAAGCTAGAAAATGGTTCAAATGTGGCAAAAAGTGCAATTATACAGTGAATTGAAGCCATTATTTCTTCCATGATCTAATTTAGTTTAAGCTAGGAGTTGATGTAGCCATTTGTATGGGAACCCTCACCATGTTCCTATCCATAAGATTAAGATTTAAAAAAAAAAAAAAACAAAAAAAAAAACAGCCCATATGGACAACACGGTTGATCACAGAGGTGAAGTTTGTGAAGAAAAATAAGAGATTGAGTCTCACTAGCGACAGTGCAGGAGCAACCTCTCAAAGTAAGGAAGGCTCCTTGTACGCAGTAAGTAAAAGTCTAGCCTCCCAGATGCTCTGCCGGGCCCTTGGGGTTTGGGAATTCAACCTTTTGAAAGAAAGATTAAAAAAAAAAAAATTTAACTTATAAGTATATATATGCTTTGACTGATGGTTGGGTTGCAGAAGAGATCAGATGGGTGGTAGGGGCTCACTTTTGGTGAAACGAGCCATGTCTTGAAGGCTCTATATGCTTAGTACACCTACTTTTATTTACTAGTTAAAGCTCAAACTTCATGAATGGCTTTTGAGGTGGGGTGGGTAGAAATTGGACATAATTTTTCATCAATAGGACTATAGGAGGGTAGAAATTCGACAAAACACATCATCTTGTCATCATAGAAACCTTAGAAATGTCATCCACTATAATATTCAAAAGTTCACTTAGCAATGAATCAACACACATTCAGCCCTTGGTCATGATTATATTAAATGATATATGATATTATCAAGATAATTCACTTCTCTTTTTTTTTTTCTTCATAACTCAATAGTTCATTGCATGCATCTAAAAGATTACACAACGACCTGACCTCAAGGAGGCATGGGACAAATTTTAAGTAATGCAACTTACATTATTTTTATTTAAAATCAAATTTTGTACAATTTGGTGTTATCCATTTCATATACTTGACGAGTAGAAAATGAATATAAATAGTAATACCACACATATCATAAGTCATACAAAAATATACTGATTGTTAACAACACATTGTTCATCTGATTAGTAGAAATCTGTGCCTTCGAAACACAACTCAGTTGGCAACCAATCCAAAGTAAAGGTTAATAACTTTCTTTTTTGACTGGCAGTCACAATATACGAGTTTGAATTTACCAACAAAGTGATGAATTAGTCATGTTCCACACTTGAATACAATTGCTTTGGAGAACCTTAGGCCATATAATCTTGCAAACCTTTTAATTGAAGTAAGCGGAGAGATTATGGCCAAAATCTCTGGGGACAAAAAGCAGAAAGTGGGATAGTAGCTTCGTGGGTAGCATATGTATGCATTTGTCAACCATAGTGCCCTGTCTGTTTGACTAGTCAAAATTTTAAAAATTGTCACTAGTATGCGTTTGCTTGAAGATTTCGTGGTAAAAATTAAATTCATTACTTTTATATACAAGAGTTATGTTCCACTTCTTCTACTATTCATTGGGAATATATTTTGTGGCTAATAATTTGTTCTAAATATTTCATTTTGTCCATTTATCTACTATTTTATTTTTGGATATATTAGACATGATTGAATTAACTAATCACCAAATCACACCTGATTTCGGTCATTTTGTTGGGAGAATTGTCTCTTAATGGGGACATGGGGTCCAACGAGGGCTAAGTTGGACATCTTGTCTCTTGATGATGTATAATCAATACTTAATTCGTTTTGCTCCTTGATAGAGTCCATTTGAGGCTTGAATGCTTGATTGAACACTTGAATTAGTTTCATCTTACACTCAACTAAGAGTTGATTGACTGTTTAGATTAGTTTCATCGTGCACTCAATAGAATGTCTCCCAAAGATTATGCAAGTTTAAATAGCCTCGGAACATCTACATCAATGGATAAAACTTGGATATTGTCAGCCTAAATAATTCAAGATGGTTCTTTGTTAGTGTGAAGGGTAGTTTTTAGTTGGTTTTTATTTTCTCCAAGATGGAGTTCATAATATGCCCCGCTTATTATTTTAATATAAACAAACAACTGAGAATGTGCGCGTTGCGCGCACATTCAATGCACGCGCCCGCTGTTGCAGGCCTCTGCAGTAGGCCTGCAACCTTTACTTCTTTTTTTTTTTTTTTTTTTTTAATTTTTTTTTTTTTTTTTTTAATTTTTTTTTTTTTTTTTTTAATTTTTTTTTTTTTTTTTTTAATTTTTTTTTTTTTTTTTTTAATTTTTTTTTTTTTTTTTTTAATTTTTTTTTTTTTTTTTTTAATTTTTTTTTTTTTTTTTTTAATTTTTTTTTTTTTTTTTTTAATTTTTTTTTTTTTTTTTTTAATTTTTTTTTTTTTTTTTTTAATTTTTTTTTTTTTTTTTTTAATTTTTTTTTTTTTTTTTTTAATTTTTTTTTTTTTTTTTTTTTTTAATTTTATTTTTGTTTTTCTTCTCTTTGTTTTCTCTTTTCCTGTTGGCACACATTAACACATTAAATACCGTGAAACATCTTAAACTGATAAAAAGATGCTCTCATGCGGGCTCGCAGGTCCCGCAGGATAGAATTCATGCGTGAGGTAACTATGATATTGCATTGAGTCGAGACTCAATTGAAAGCCTGAATTAGTTTCATCTCACACTTGACTGAAACTCAATTGAATTAATCCCCTTGCAAATATGTACTAAACAAAACTATTCTAAATGAGATGAATAAGTAATTAAGTATCACAAACCACCCTTCACATTATTCATTGACTACTCATACTCATAATTAATCAACTAATTATGAACTAATTAAACCCTAATTAATCAACTTAATTATACTCCTCCGTATTGAAAAAGGCAAACAATAACAAAAGATAAAGGAATATAGATAGGGTTGGGACATTGGATGAAGTTAAACAAAAGCAAAAACACAAATAAAGGTTTCCAAATTCACATATGTATAGTAATAATTAACTTGATTTTAATCACATTACTAAAAGTATGAAATTCGATCTCACAATTCCAGTTACGAACAGAGTGAAATCAAATTAGGTCAAGATCAAGGGTCGTCTGGATAAGGATTCCAGAAGAAAACGGACAAAAGCAGAAGATTAGGAACGAGGATTGGGATGAGAGGATGAACGTTACTCACAAGCGGTTTTCTGCGCAGGCGTTGCCGCACGTAGAGTCTCTTCTCTTCGTCGCCCCACTCAGCCTCCGCCACGCCCTTGGCGAGGACCACCGGCGACGGCTGATGGTACGGGCATTTGGACCGCCAGGAAGTCTCCGGCAGGCCGAATCTGGACAGGCGTTTCAGGAAGAGAGAGATCGCCCATTTATGGAGGAGAGGTTTGGGGCAGAGGAGCGGGGGATAGTGCCAGTTGAGGTAGCAGGGGATTTGGGCGGAGATGAAGAACTGTGAGTGGAGCGGCGGTGTGGGTTCAGGGTTTGTTAGGATGTGGGTTAGGGCATGGAGTCTTTGCTGCCATGTTGCCTCTTCCATGTTTGTTTTTTTGTGGCTGAGAGAAGAGGAAGTGAGTGATATACAAAGTTATTTGTAAATTAGCCCCCAATAAACTAAATTGAGACTCAGTTATATTAGTCTTATACCACAGCTTACTTGAATTAAGTATGAGTTTAGGGTCGAATAATATTCTTGAGAAAGTTACTTCAAATAGAATTTTGAACAAGACTTACTTGGATTAATCTTATCTTGCAATCTACCTAGATTAAGTATGAGGTTAGGTTCGAATTCGTGTATACATAATAGTAATATTTTTGAGAGAGTTGCTTCAAATAGATCTTGATTAAGGCTTATTTAGATTAGTCTTATCTTCGCAATCTATGTGGACTAAGCATGAGGTTGTGTTCGAATTTAAGTATATAATAGTAACTTTTTTGATAGACCACAACTGCTTCAAAATGAAATCTTGATCTTGATCGAGACTTAATTGGATTAGTCTTATCTCGCATTCTACCTAAATTAAGATTATGGGGAGAACGATTTCGAGTAGGACTAAAGGATTAATCAAGACTCAATTAAAGAAAAAGCCCACAAATCCTTGAAAGAAGCCAATTTCATATTGAAGTTGCAAAACATGTGCATATCCAACTACATATATGATAGACCTAGACACCTAATAATATGAACTAACAAAAATGCTACTATATCTCTCTCTGATCATTCTTCTATGAAACAGATTTGATGAAGTACTGCCATAACTACTTTTTAGGTCCAACAATAGTGCCATTTTGCAGCTTACTAACTTCCTTCTACTGGCACAGCTTCTTCAAGACTCAACAATGGGGGAATCCCATAAAAATTCTTCAATTCTACTAGCTAGCTCAACTTCTTCTTCAACACTGAATCTGGTAGAATCCCATAAAGGGTAACCAGCCTGTTTTCCCTATGAAATGATATGCTGAGGGGTTTGGTGATCAGCTTAAGTGGGGCAAACTCATCCACCCAGTCCATGCCAAGAACCATATTACAAGTACACCCATTCAACTCCAGTAAGAAGATGTGTTTCTCAAATGTTTCTCCCTGGACAGTCCATTTGAAGTTAGGGCAGACTTTATCACAGATCAACTCAACTCCACTAGCCACTGCCACTTGAAATGGGCGAATCCGGGCGGATTGGAGTCCCATATTCTCCGCGAATTTAGGGCTCAGAAAGCTGTGTGTGCTCCCAGTGTCGATTAGAATAACTATGGGTTTCTGGTTCACTTTTCCCAGGAATTTCAGGGTATTAGCGCTCATAACATTAAACTTTTCAACTAAACATATTTCTTCCCTGGTTTCAGAGTGTTTGTCGCCCTCTTCTTTGATTTCCTTGATGCCCAAATACTCTAGTTCTTCCGCAGTTGTTCCTGGCAGGCCAAATTTTGTGCAGATATCATCAGAGAATTGAGCCCAAGAAACCTTGCCACCATGATCCCGCATATACCCTTCAAACCGTTGAAAAATCTTCTTGCGTTCCAAATTTAATGCCACATATGCCATCTTTACATTTTCCGGGGTGTGGTTCCTCTGGAAGTACTTGTTGCAGCTCCTAACCCATTCTCTAGGGTTACCTTCATCAAAATAAGGGAATTCCTCTTCGGGATTGTAGATTATAGGGTCAAGAATTAGCTCGTTTCTTTGGTAGCCGGATCTGGGTGCATACATCTCCTCCTTGTTTTTCTTGAGCAGAAAGCACAATTGAATCAAGGTATCGGAAAGGAGGAGAGTTGGAAAGAGAGGAGAGAGTTTGAATTGGGCGGGAAGGGAATATTTATGTCGAACTGGATGCCCAACTGACTTGGGGGCATTCTTGTAATTAGATGGAAATTGTTTCAACTGCCATAACTGCTCTTCAGATTCAACTACGCCGTTTCGCCGCATTCCGATTGAGTTCCTTACGTTATATATGCTAAATGCAACGTACAAACCCAGTCGAGCATATGTTTCTTGCGTACAACCTCTAGAGCTTGTGGGGGTAAGAAATAGTCAAATACAATCGATTTTAAAATGTGCTTCAAAATTTTGCATTAAAAATATAATGATTTAGTGTCACAA
Organism: Ipomoea triloba; assembly: GCF_003576645.1. NCBI lineage: Eukaryota > Viridiplantae > Streptophyta > Magnoliopsida > Solanales > Convolvulaceae > Ipomoea > Ipomoea triloba. The sequence continues at coordinate 3,954,699 of NC_044916.1, forward strand.
CTCTTGACAAGAGCATTGACTAACTTTAAGAGTACTTGTTAGGATCAGAAAACAAGCTTCACCCATAACATACATTCGAGTTAAGAGTACCTGTTAGGATCGGAAAACAAGTTTCACTCAAAACATGCATTTGGATTAAGAGTGAACGTACATTTAGGTTAAGAGTGCTTGTTAGGATCATAAAACAAGTTTGACCCAGAACGTACATTCGGGTTAAGACTGCTTGTTAGGATAAAAAAACAAGTTTCACCCAAGTACATTCAGATTAAGAGTGTTTGTTAGGATAAAAAAACAAGTTTCACCCAGAACGTACATTCGGGTTTACAGCTGTGAGCTTTCCCGTAACTCAAAGATGACTACTTTATGAGTTATTGAGTATTGATTGAATTAGCTATTACCCTACTCCTAAGGGGAAGTTTTTGGGTTTGTTGAGCAAAGCAAAACATTTGGCCACCACGGAAGATGGTAGAAGAGCATAGCTCACCACTTTGCGGAGGCCATCTTTTAGAACTCTGCAACCAATCATCATTTAATTTGTAATTCTAAACAATTAAAGTCTCTCTTTAAAAGGTCAAGGATCCAAAATCATCAAAATTGTTACATTGTGAGAAGAGAGACCAAACTGCCACCTTATGACAAATAAGAGGGTCAATAATATGCTTATGTCAACAATGGAAGGACTGAAAAATGTCATTATCCCTTTTAGTTATTACAGGAATAGGGAGATTTAGTACTTGTCATTGGGTGTATTCAGATATATTATAATGATTCCGAGTCGAACAAAATACTATATACTGTAACATCATAGTGAAAAGAAAAAGAATAAAAGCAATAGGCAAGAAGCTAGAAGAGTTGGGCATTGTTTAATTGAACCAAATCTTTTTGTTCTACTTCAGCTTTGCAGGGATCATATAACCAGTGGCACCATCTGCTGATTCAATCCACAATGCACTTGTCTTCAAATGCTTTGCAGTTTGGTATATACCCTCGTTGACCATCAAAACTTCATTCATTAAGCATTCAAATGGGAATACCAGTGCACTGCATCTTCGCCTCGGGGAAAATTGCCAATGTGCAGCTAGTGCAAGCGTGACATGAGAAAGGTCAAAGCGCCTATTACTGGAAACACTACTAGAGCTGAAACCTGCAGATTGCAGATGAATTGGGTAAGAGGACACTAGTACACCCAAAGATCTGAAATGAGTTCATTTCACTGTCCCCTGAAGTGACAATATATATTTCAATTCTAGCTTCAGTTTTTATATGCCGGGAGCAAAATAATTAACAAAATCAGTTTATACTAGTTAGATTATTGGCTACTTGTGGATTTTATTTATTTATTTATTTGAAGGCACACTGGGGCAAGGTGAAACTAACCAGCCTGAAATTGATCAAATAACTTGAGCAAAAATAACTTACCACTATGAATACGAATTCATCATTAGCAAGCACTGCCAGGACACCATACTGTTCCACAGCCTGCTTCAGAAAGCCTTGCAACTGCAATAGAAAATGGTGAAACATTAAATGCATCCCTGGGCTGACTTTGCTTCTAAATGTTCAAATTGGAAACCTCTTCCCAAAAGGTTCAATTGAAAATCTAAAATAAAATTTAAGCTCATAAAAAAGTAAGGCTAATTTGAGTAATTTCTTGACATAGAGATGAATAGATGATATATTAGTCCAGGATTTTGTCAATTAATATGCTTTGAAGGGACAATTGGTTACCTGATGATGATAAGGTTTTATGGGTGCAAAGGTTTTTTCGAACTGATGCAAAGCTTTTGACAAGTAGGAATTCTGCTCAAGCGTACTGTTGGGCCTCAGAAGTCCCTTCAACATCTCAAGATGGTGGCTGGAAAGATTTTTGATAGACTATAAAGCATACAAAGTGTTACTATTGCTATGGGAGAAGAAGAATGCTTAAGAAATATATGCAGTAACGTTAGGAATTTCTACTCAATCATTCAAAATGGTTTGGACAAGCAATGCCAGAGAGCAGTTGCACAGACATTTTTGGACTACCTTCACAAATGGACATCTGCCATATCTTAGTTGTGATTTCACCTTCAACACTCTAATCTGAAATGCAAAATTCATTCGGGACCTTCTGCAATGTTAGTTTAGTTTCTAATTGGTAAATATGAAACAAAAGTACTACACAAGAACATACCTCTGCCAATTGAGCAGCCTGCTCAAGTTGCTGTATTTGAATCCACAGTTCATTTACGATTGCAACTGCCTGTAAACATGCATGAGTAGTGTCAGAATATTGAAGATGTGATATGCTGATAAGATGAACCAATATTCCATTCCTTCAAATCCAGTACTGGCAATGGCACAATTAACATAACAGAAAAAAACACCTTCCACCCAAATCTCAGTACTTTTATTTTTTTTCATGGGCAGATCCAGCCTTCATAACAGAAAATTTTTTATACATAATGAAGAGATGAATTCCTTTCTTTACAGATGAAATTGTCCCTTCACCATGAATGCTTCATTACCCCCTATGTCCAATCTATTACTACGTACTTGTGTCAAGTAGATGATCTACTATTCAAATTGAAAATCAAACTGACACTAGTTTACATGCAAATTTATAAATATATTAATTTGTGGGACCTATTTTAGTGACAATAAAAACATAAATTTACAATTGTAACAGTAGATACTCCATTTTTCTAATGAATCCATGCAAAAATATAATAATTTCCTTAAAAGATGTTTACTCATGATAGCAAAAAATCAACCTTCTCAACTTCGGAAGCAACATCCTTTAACCTTTCCTTAGATTCTTGTGCATCGAGTGTTAGTTTATGAATTTCAAAGTTGTTCTCTCTTGAGGTAGCCCAGAGCAATTGAACCTACACAATCCCCAAACTCGCTGAGCAAAAATTGGAAGTTTTACTTTTTGAAAAAAACAAGCACAGTTAAAGCAGCCACACCTCCTCTTCTAGATGACTAAGAAGAGTAAGCCTTTGATTCTCATTTGATTCTTGGTCCTGTCAAGTCAGAATGGATTTTGCATAATCTAACTTCTAGCATGTAACATTGATATGAAAGACACAAATAAAATAAATGAATTAAACACATGATTTCTATGTCAAATCATGGCTATCTACATTCAGTATTGTAAAAGAAATATGAAATAAGAAATATAATGATAACAAGATCATGACATGGAAACATGAGTGTATATTACAGATTGAAAAATCCAGCTTCTACACAAATGAAGCTCAAAAGAATATACCTCCCAGAGAGTATGTGCATCCAAGCCTCAAAGATAGCACAATACCTTAAAGCTTGACAAAGCAGTTTGTACGCGGTCGATGTCAAAGCTAATTTTTTCAAGTTTCTTCTGGATTCTCTCTATGTATTCGCTTTTAGCATTTAAAATGTAGTCGTATTCCTCCATTGTGGACTCTAAATTCACAACGGCACAAAATAATTATCAAACAAAGCAGAAATACAAATTATTCTTTCCCCATAAACACACAACATATCTAAATTCACAACATAATAATGACACAAAATATTTCCACATCACAACATAAATTCACAACATATCTAAATTCACAACATAATAAGTATTCCTCCACTGTGGATTCTAAATTCACAATGACACAAAATAATTATCAAACAAAGCAGAAATACAAATTATTCTTTCCCCATAAACACACAACATATATAATCTATTTCACCCATTTTTCCTAAAAATAACAGCTCTAGTTTGCATTTAAATTATTAAATCCGAGCATAAATCGCGATCTTCTCATTTTTACCAGCTATAGTATAATTAAACTACACCTAATAATAGTTCAGCAGATAAAGCACGAAGCAATCAACTCAGTAAACTACAAGTAAAAGTTTCCAGATTAACGAGAGAGAATAAGAGGTAACAAATTCAATTTCATTACGGATTAGCATTTACAGTTTTAGATTTTAAAATTATGATCTGATGAGTGCGAATGGAGGAAGTAAGAAAAATGACCTAAACGGGAGAGTTTGATCTTGGCATCTTGCAGTTGGGTACGGAGAGAGATGTGGCTCGGCTGGTTTGATCTCGGCGCCAGAGAGTCTCCGAGGACAGCGTTGGAGTGGAGAGCGCAGAAGAGAGCTGTAAAAATGGTGGGAAGCAAAATCAACGAGATTGCCATTTCCAACCGTTTCTTCTCAACCCTTCAGCACTGGACTGCTGGTGCATGTACATCCAATTTCAGGTGCCCTTCTACTTTCAATTGCATTTATTGTTAAGATTTGGTCTAAATTTTTCTTCTTTTTGAGAAAAAGAACTTAATTCATTAAATCAGATAAAAGGCAGTTAACAAGGAAATGAGGAGGAGTATCAAACCACTCCCCGCAACCTGACACAGAAACGACTTCCCGAGCAACAACATGGGCAGCACGATTCGCAGATCGCTTAACAAAATAGAAGTCTACATCTTCAATCGTGGATGCAACTTCTTTAATGTCATCAATAATAAAACCAAAACACGAAATAAAAGAATTCGATTTTAAAGCATGATAAACAAGCTATGAATCAATCTCAATATCCACACCACCCATTCCAGTTCCCTTTAGCCAGCTCTCAATATCCACACCACCCATTCCAGTTCCCTTTAGCCAGCTTAGAATATCCACACCACCCATTCCAGTTCCCTTTAGCCAGCTTAGAGCTTCACGGATGCACACAGCTTCACCCTTTAGCCAGCTTAGAGCTTCACGGATGCACACAGCTTCAGCCTCTTGCCAGCTTAGAGCTTCACGGATGCACACAGCTTCAGCCTCTTGAACACTATAGTTACCATTAACCCGGATAGATTTAGCAGCTAGAAAAATACCACGGACATCACGCAACACCCATCCAAACCCCATAGCATTATTATTAACATCCATTGCAATATCTGTATTCAACTTCAAACGACCAGGCGATGGGGCAGTCCATTTCGGTAGTAGGCCAACAATATTATTCTGCATCAGATTATGCAAATTTGCAGCACTCCAGTTTGTCAAAAAAATTAAAGAAGAATGAAGCACATGACTAATATCAAAAGGGACCCCATTCCACAGTGAATTGTTTCTACTCCCCCGTAAACCCCAACAAAGCATAGCAACTTTACACTTCATGTCATCGTTCAAAGTAGCCAGCAAATTAAGAAACCACTCAGAAATAGTACCTTGGCCATGCAACGCATAAGATATTCCCATGGTAGCCCACATAGTAACAACATGCTGACATTCCATAAACAGATGCTTGGCCGACTCATCTATATGTCCACACATATGACACACGAGTGAGGTATGAATTTGCTTCGAAAATAAAGTATCCCGGGTTGGTAAGAATGACGAAACAAGCTGCCAACAAAATAACTTCACCTTGGGTGGAACCTTGAGATTCCATAACAGGCGCCAGGGTCGATTATCGTGAAGTTCACCAACAAGCATTCTATAACAAGATTTCACCGAATAATCACCTTTTGGTCTAAATTTTTCTAGTTTGTTAAACCGGGCAGTTAGGAGATTTTCAGAATGTTTGAATTCAATAGAGAACAATTACAATGATAGACCTTTCAAAAAAAATTACAATGATAGAGTACATGGATATACATATATTAGTGATTACATAGAGTCCTAATAGTATTTACCCTATTACAACATAAAATCTGTTTATACATATTTTATTTAATAGCTGTCCTAATAGTACTGACTCTGTCCATAGTACTCAAAAAGAAAAAGGGTCACACTTGCGTGAGACCGTCTCAAGGATCCTTATTCGTGAGACGGGTCGGGTCGGGTCAATACACCATGCAAATGTCATACTTATATGTGCAAATCTCACACTTATATGCTCAAATATAACACTAATCAAAAATACAATTTTTGTTACTTATAAGAGAAAAAATAATACATTTTTCATAATAAGTAATGTTGACAAATGCCTCTCACTTATAAGGGCAAATATAATATTTTTGAGGAAAAATGTAATACTTTTAAATTGAAATGTAAAAGTATTGTATTTTCCCTTAAAAGTATTACATTTACCCTAATAAGTAACAAAAATTTTATTCCTGATTAGTATTAAATTTGAGCATATAAGTATGGCATTTGTGCATATAAGTGGTACATTTACATCCCGACCCGACCCGACCCATAGTGAGACGGTCTCACACAAGTTTTTGCCAAAGAAAAAACACTAGTGATTTTTTATTTTCATTCATGGCGTGTAAACTCATGTACCTCATTCCTGGTGTGCAAACTCATATACCAAATACACTCTTAGTTTGGTTCGATTTGTGTCATAATAAAACATTACTCAAATTCTACTTTATTAAAAGTTGAATTAGAAATTTTGCTAATATACTGATCTTTCAACGTCATTTTCGGATCATAGTCTAACTACCGAATTCATTCATCATTTGTTTACTATCTTCCTTGTTTCCCTAAATCCGTTAAATCAAGCGCAAGATGTTGGAGATTTCATTTAATTCTCTTCATGAACGCTTGATTGTATTTATCCTCAAAGACTGGGAAGCATTATGAGCAATTAAAAAAAGAAAAAAAACTCGCTTACTTCAACACTTAAGGCATTATGATCAAACTCTTTACCGACTCTGTTGGTATGACTTGACCTACATTTATTTAGTATTTAGTTGTATCCCCATGACTTGACCTACATTTATTTAGTATTTAGTTGTATCCCATTGTTGCCAAATTAATCAGCACAGAAGGATTTCCTATGAATTAATTAACTTTGCATTTCACAATAATTGTATTCCAGCAATAAAATTATTGAAGAAAATATATTGTATCTGATAATTTTATTACATTAGGAAAGTGGGTGCAATAAAAAGTGCATTCTCTGTACTGTTTCTCATCTCTCCATAGATGAGAAGACTTATTGTTGTTGCAGTCTCTACTCTACTCTGGTTGTTCCATCTCCCTGTTATGTACACAGCATTTGAGAAGTTTATTCCTTGTTTTCTGCAAAAACAAAAAATCATTAAAATGGGCACTTGCAAGGTTTGATTCCCCATGTCTGCTCTGCATATTCTCTTATGTTTATATCACTGCTGAATTTGCCAGATCCAGCAGTGCTCAGTATGCTCATTCTTGTCCACTTCTCCTCGTCCACAAACGCTCTGTCAGCTGCAGCCTGATAGTCAGTCATACACTCTGGTTAGTTTACAGCTCCTTTTGACTTTTGTGGCATTTCCATATTTTTCACTATTAATCCCTTTATACTTTCAATTTCATACCACTTTTAATCCTTTCACGAGATTTCCGGCCAAAGAATTAACTGTTTTCTGGTTAATTTTCAAGTGATATTTGGCTGGAAAACTCGCCAGAAGAACTAAAAGTGGTAAGAAATTCAAAGTCGAATGGCTAATAGTAGAAAAAATGATAGTAGAGAACTATAAGTAAAAATGTCACAAAAGTTGAGGGATCAAAATTTGAAAAAAAAAAAACTCCTTTACAGCTTCAACTATTTCATCACTGTAGTTGTGCACATAGTATAGCCGTATAGGATGTTACCTGTGCTTCTAAATAGCTGGAGAAATCATAACCATGAAGATAATGATCTTTCTCCAATGTGTCACATAATGGCTTGAAGTAGTCCTTATAGCCAAAATAACCATCTCGAACCATCCTACACATATTGCAATGAATTTACGAACAGATTGCAGTTGTTGCTCGGAGGTTAGAGTGCCAGTATAGCAGAATGTATTGACAGGAAGTTAGCATGGGGTAGGTCGTTAACAGACTAGAAGGTGCATTTGGGTTATGCATACCTTACAACCCGTGCAAATTGAAGTGGTGCTTTGAGGGTAGCTCCTTTTTCTCGCAATGCTGCGACCTCATCTGCTTTTGCACCAAATAGAAACTGACCACCGACAAAGAAGAAAGATAAGTGTGTACTTTATTTCTAGTAAATGCCCTGGAGATGAAGGAAGAATTCCACACAGAAAATATAAACATGGAACAAACCTAAAAATTTGTGTTTTGTCATTGCTATGGCAAATGTAAGAATATTGATTTAATAGTATATTTGTTCTTCCTAAACATAAATGGATGCATTCTATGCCACATTTTAGAAGATTTACAAGAACGTGCATTAGTGCCATACTAACCATACTGTTAATGGAAATTGGAGGCATGCATATATCATTAGACTCGAGAAAAACAGATGAAAATGGTATTTCTATAATAGTTACCATGTTATCTGCTCCTATTTCTTGGGCAATTTCGATTGTTGAGCCATCTGCAGTAGCTAACAATAAACATCCGTTCATTAAAAATTTCATACTGCCAGTTCCAGATGCCTCATGTCCAGCAGTGCTGCACAAGATTCATGTTTTTAGACATGAGCAATTATCAGTGGAAGTAAGAAACTTGTATGGTATAATGAATGTAAGAGTCCAGGTAAATTCCAAACATATAGGTAGCCATTTATATCAATTGCAACTTGCAGTAGTGGAAAAAAGAAATAAAACAAGATAGAAAGCCACTTTAGATATTTGACAATTGAACAGTAAAAATATACAAAATCTAACTTATTCCTCAGAAGGTCTGAGGCCTTATGGGCTGAAAAATGAGAAGAAATAGATCCCAGGCTGGTTTTCAACTTGTGTACATGAAACACCAACCTTATGTGCTGTGAAAGGTCACTGCCAGGAATTACCAACTCAGCAACAGTTACATTGTAATCAGGGATAAAAACCTATAACAATAGAATATATGTCAAACAACATCTATGCATAGAGAGATACGTTTAGAACACCAAAACCATTCTTACCAGTTTCAGGAGGTCTCCAACATCAGAGTCATTGTTAATTATATCTGCCACTGCATGACAAAGTTTGATAATCTTCTTAGCAATTTCATAACCAGGGGCAGCTTTCCCTCCAATTATGCATACACGAGGTACAACTCTTCGTCTCTCACTCTTATCCATATTCTTCAAATAGTAAAGTCAGAAAGAAATAAATCAAGAACCAACCATGAAATGTAATTGAAATTATACTAATACTTATTCGGGGGATGGAATTAGGATGCCTAGGGAGGAGGGTAAACTAAAATAAAGGGTTCTCTTTGTTAATATGTGACAAAAAGGGATTTGATACCTTAATACAGTCATATCTGTGTATGATGCCTAGTATATTCATCAGTTGTCTCTTGTATTCATGTATTCGTTTTATCTGAACGTCAAACATTGCCTCTAAACTGACCTGCAACAGCAGGTAAACAGATTGAAGAGTTAAAAGGAAGATACCACAAAACTGACGCACAAAATTCATAAGTATTTACAGAGTAAAAGTTAAGAGAGAGTAAGTTTCCAGACCTTCACTCCGCTAATTGTTTCAATGTATTCAGCAAGCCTCATCTTGTTAACCTTCTTCATCTACAAATCAATGATAAGTATGTAACCTAGATTATAAGGATAGCAATAAGTAATAACTGCTCTGGAGACGCAAACATAAAGCAGCATTTTCTTGTACCATCTTCCATTCTTTATGCAGACCAGGATCTGAAACATAATCCCGTAAGCCTGAGATGAGGTCAATATCACGGATCCAAGCTTCTGTTCCAAGCCATTTTGAAATAATTGAAGACAAACTTGGATTGCTCACTACAATCCAGCGGCGCTGACAAATAACAACTTACAAGTGTGATTTTTTTTTTTTTTTGGTTTAAGTGTAATAGGATTCCAAACATATTAATTAAATCTTTGACTACATCCAACAAACTTCAAGGAATCAAAGAAACAATTTATGTTAAATAGAGTAAACAAAAGAACTTAGAAACCAGAAAACTGAAATATAAGCAAACATGCGCATTCTACAGCACAACATTAATCAAGATATTGTAAACAGTAAATACTAGCTTGAAAAATGCTAAAAGAAACTGCCAACTCCAAAACCAGGGACAGCAGAAACTTGATAGTTTTTTTTTTTTTTTTTTTTTTTGAATTCACAGCCTAGAAAATGAAATTTTAAAAAGAACATGAGTATTCTCAAAAACTCCTAAGAAAGGTTTATTTGCTTTCGAAAATCCAATCTCTTAAAAATTACTTCAGTGAGCACTCTTGTTCTTAGCCTCTTAGGTATGTAAATTTTGAAGTCAATAAACTCAGCAATCAAATAACATGAACATTCACCTGAGTAACTCCATTTGTCTTGTATTGAAATTTTTGAGGCCACAACTCATAGAAGTCCTGTTGGAGAAACCATATTAATAATAGGTGCCTTGATTAGGATTTAGGAAAATTCACTTTCTAAGCAAACAAAGTGTTATACTATATATATATATATATATATATATATATATATAAAAATAGTAAACAGAACACAGAATAATAAATACATTAATTCCAAGAAGATGGAAATGAAACATCATTAGTGTAGGCTGATGCACACTTTGACGCTTTACTGGGTTTACTGTTAGTTATTTCACAAAGCTAGTTGAGGGGAGCTATTTTTTAAAAACTCTTAAAATTCAATTCTAATTTTAAATAAAATGTTCATATAAATTTATCCTTCTTACTTTGGAGCACCACTCTTCCTGGTATCTGAATTCTGGAATCATCATTTTCCACATGCCCAGGAAAAAGCAGGGAAATAGGACAGAAGGATTCCACCGCTTTCAAATATTTATTTATATCAAGAGAAATGAATATATAATATTGATATGGCAGTCATCTAAAGAAGTCTAGTGAAGGTCATTTTTTGCACATAAGAGTACAAGACTTCAAATTATACAAATATAAAAAATGTTGTCAGATTAGAAAAAAAAAAAAATGAGGGAAATTTTTCAAAAGCCAAAACTCTGTCACTAAATTACCTTGAACACTCTTTTCTTTAGAGTCTCCAAATGCTCTCTGGAAACTCCATTCACAGTGTGGCAACAAACAACTGACAAGTTTGCCATCCTTATATTCTGTCAAGTTGAAACAGAATCTCAAGATTAGCTATTGCAGGCCTGAAAGAAAAAGCACAACTGAAAACTATATAGGAAATGAGGGAGCTTAAATCTGAAGCCAAATTTTAAAGTAATAGAAAAATTGTATAGACCAACTAATAAACCTTGAACCACAAAGCAACAGAAATTTGTGCAGTGCCACAGTAATCCGTTTAAAATACGAAAGTTAACTCTGAAAAAAAAAATGAACTAATTTGTTTTCCTTATTTCTCATCATGCACTTCTACCTTTTCAATCTCTCTATTTAGTGACAAAATATTCTTTCCATACATCAGAATTCTTTATTTATTTACTTCTGGGGGTAGATGGGGCGATATGACAATTCTTCAGTTTAAGGTGTAATGGAGTAATTCTTAAACGCATTAAAATCTTCCTATTAGGAATATAATTGGTGAAACATATCCAAAAAACAAAAAGAAAACAAAAGAAATATACTTCACGAAATTAAATTTCACAAATAATGGGAGTTACCTCTAGTCTTCTGATTCTAACAATAGGCATTAAAGTTTCTTAAATTCTAGTCATTGTTTCTTTATGAAGTATTATGGAAGAGCCCTTTTGACCCACAGTAGCAAATTCTGATATACCAGGGCATTTATGGGAGCAAAGAGAAATAAAGGATCATTTATTTTCACTAATAAATGAGAGAAAAAAAAAAAAAGTGAATGGGTGTGTATCTTGGAGTTTTCTTCAGTACCTCCACAGCACCATCCTCAACAATGGACATGAGAGAAAGTCGACTGTAATCCTGACCAAACCGGTTTTTCAACTCTTCCATGAATCTGTAGTTTATCTCATATATAATCTGGTAGACAAGGTATTTTATAAAATCAGAAAGTTTGAATTATTTGCTATCAAATTATCATTGTTCCAAAATTGAGTGTATGTGGAATAGTTGCAAATAATCAAGCTGGGACTTATGACAAGTAATTCAAATGAATGCCTAGTCAATAAGAAACTCTTTTACCTTCCTTTTTTTCTTTTTGGTGGTGGGTGGGTGGGTGCATGTGTGTGTGTGTGTAGGGTGGGGGTTTCAGTGCAGCCTCATGAAAAACATTAAAGTATACCAAATGAAGTATTGCAAATGAACTAAAAGCTACATCCAAAATCTTCTCATATTAGTCATGCCTAAAATACTGCAATTCAAAGATACACCTGTAGATGACGTGGAAGAACACTGCCTAGCAGATCAACAGGAATTCTCTCAAGTCCTTCAGGCTGTACTGCATGAATAGTGATGGAGAATGTTTTGCAAACAATATCCCATGCTTTACTCCAAGGCAGGTGCTCTTCATCAACAAGAACTCTCATTACCTCAACAATGCTAAGAGATGGATGAGTATCATTTATCTGAAGAGCGACCTGAAAACAGAATTTGGAAGAATAGATCAACCACACTGCATCTCCAACTTCAAGAGCAGCATTTGGGAAATCATATTGCAGATAAACATTTTGAGACTCAAATGTTTTGAACAAATAGCAAGAATCTATGCCTCTATGGCATCAAAAGTGTAACAACCTTTTCTGGAAATTCTTCAAAGTTAGAATTAAGATCTTTAAACCTCCTAATGATGTCTTGGCACGATGCTGAAACAAAGAAATATTGTTGCTTCAGACGCAGTTCCTTGCCCTGCAAATTAGAGAGACAAGAAACAGAATAAAGGATGTTTAGAAGGAAGAAATATTAAATGCAATTACACAAGAAGCATTTGGAGAATCTGAGTTACATGGCCCATGCATGAATTCCCTAACAAACCCCGGCACCCTTTATCAATGATCTCTATTACCCTTTAAAACTTGTATAAGTCATTACCAAATTATCCTGAAATCCACATCACCAGAATTTTGCTATTTCCAGCCACTAGTGCACAGAATCAAATGCCAAAAGAAATCTTAGAATCTAAGTCATCAAGAAGCTACCACAAACCCCAAATGTTTTTACCTCTAACTGTTCTTCTGGTGCATGCCATCAAGACATCCACCAAAGTAAGGCGGCAAAATAAATTATGTACTTCTCTAAAAATTACTCAAAAAATTATAATGAGAGATACCTGGTAAGAACGGTCATCAGGGTACAAAACATTGCTAATAGTCTCAGCTTTCTGTCTGTTAACAACTGCATTGATATAGTCTCCAGTGTTAAAAGCTTCCTGCAAACCACAAAGTGAGAACAAGTGTTGGTATTTTCATTTGAATGAACTTAAACACATCTCTAAGTCAATAGACTTTTAAGATTGATACAACTTGTCATGCAAGCAACAGCATTAAGCATCTATTAGGTGAACATTCAGGTTTGCTTAAATAAGAAAGTCCATTAACAGCCTATGTAACAGAATACTAATTTGACAGGCAATAATATTAGAAGTTCTTCAACCATGCAACATGCAATAAAAATAAATAAATAAATAAGATAAAATTGAAGAATACAAAGAACCCCTGGTCAATGCGAAACTTTACTTTTGGTGCAATATGCAAATGGTTTTCTTCAAATGGAATGCCATGTCACAATTGCATATTAGAAAATTTAAATAATTATGCAAATTTTGTTACCATGTCATATTGGTTGCTTGGTTTCGCTGCCCATAGTCGAAGGTTAATGGCATTCCGTGTTCCATAACCAGGTAAAGGGTTGTCATAAGCAACTGCCTCAACCTAACAGCCAAGAAATTTAGGAGATGAGGAGGGGGAGGGATAATCAGAAACCTTGGGGTTTATTTCCTATGAAATTACACTATCTAAACTTTTTTTTTTAAATGATATTGCTGCTAAAAATGTGAAATTACAATACTCACTATTTCTCCAGGTACCCAAACTTCAAATTTTTCTCCATTTGAAACTTTCTCTTCAATGGTCCCATAAAACTTTCAGGAAAGAGGAAAGAGAAGCTAGCGTCAGAGGGGTGGAAGGAAAGTTCAAGGGAAAATTCTATTTTAGAAATAATGGAGATGGATTGGATTAATACTTTCAAACCTTCACAGGGTATGATACATGAACACGCTCTATTTCCCAGGGGTTCCCAAAGTTTAACCAATAATCAGGTTGTTCATGTTGAAATCCATCCATTATGATTTGACGGAATAGCCCATATTGATAGCGTAGCCCATAACTGAAAAGAAGAGAAATCTGTTGATCCAAATTCAGTGGAGTTTCATTTTGCTTATTGTATTAACACCTTGCTATATGGACATTTGACAGTTTATATGTTTTAGGTGATTATGACATGTTTTTACAAAAAATATTGACACGTAATGATCTTAACATTACATCAAGCCAATTGAATGTGGCATTTGCAATAGGGTGGATCACCATTTACCATACACATGAAACCTTCACACATCATAATTACATGTATTCAAGAATTAATCATGCTTCCTGACTGAAGGGTAAAGAGCTTCAAACAATCAAACCTTCAATGCAACAACTCTTTGACATCTAGAAAGTCAATAATGTTTCAATTTCTTGGTCTGGGATGGAAGAGGCAACAGTGTTGCTTAAAAAAATCAAAAAGAGAATACATCCAAATAGGTTGCCATAAAACTTTATACTGAATCATGAAGAAGTAACTGTAAAATTTTGAGCAACATGTAAATAGAAAGTGAAAAGTTGATAGAACTAGAAAAGAAAGAGATGTCCGAGACATTCATCAATTATATGGGCATATGGCATCAAATACTGTAGCCAAGACAAGGTGATAAATTGATGATTGTTTTCCCTCCTTTTGTTTAGAAGAGAATTGCAAAGACAATGCTCAGGAGGAAGATAAGATTCAAATCATAGATGTTTAAGAGTTAAGACAAAAGCAAACTTAAAACATACCCCCAGGCAGGGTAGTCCAGTGTTGCCAGAGAATCCATCTGGCAAGCTGCTAGCCGAGCTAGACCACCATTACCAAGTGCAGCATCCCCTTCCTTGAAAAGGAATGAAGAAGAAATTAACATTTTATAATCATTATAGATGAAAAGCAAATTTTTTACAACAACAAAAAAAAGAAAGGACAGTCGGAAATATTTAATTCTAAATGCAATAATAAAGCTTGGTAATGTATTAAACCTGTTCTGCTAAGACTTCAAACTCAAATCCAAGCTGAGTTAAAGCATCAGCATACTGATCCTGGATGCCAAGGTTTATGACACTATTTGACAGAGAACGACCTATGGATCCAGAAAAGTCATAAGAAATGTAAATGACACTACAAAGAAGGAACTAAATTTAAAACAAAAATAATACTACGTAATAAATAAATAAACAAATCCAAATAGTATTAAAAAAGTTTTTTTTTTAAATTAAAAAGGGTGATTCTGGCTGAATAGTACTATCCAGATCATATTCCAAAACAGACATGAAGACTGTATCCTTGCCAAACAAATGTGTGAATAGTAAATACCCATGAGAAACTCAAGCGAAAGGAAGTATACACGCTTGGGATCTTTCTTCTTAAAATATTGGTGTGTATCATGCCACCGCTCAATAAGCCGATCTCTTACACTGTGCGACAATGCCTGCTTACACAATCAAAAAGCCAACCAATGAATTTTCAGTCATCTAAATCAAATATAATATATATGCTCATATAGGTTGGAGCCAGTATTCAAGACTCGCATGATGTATGGTTTCAATAGAGAAGTTTGACCATAGTCAATACTAATAAGTATAATTCAAACTTTTAGAACAGTAGCATAAATCCATAAGCTTGCAAATGATGTTTACGGCAACAGAAACAATCACATTACCTGATAAGCTTCAAAGTCGTCAAAGTTAAACCTCGATCGTGCAACAGTGTACTCAACGTGATCGAGAATATCCTTTTGCAGACTAATAGGATCATTCTTCAAAAACCCGTCCATCAACCCAAACATCCTCTCGGCCTTCCCCTTCCGCTCCCCCAACTCCAATCCTAACCCGGCTTTCCTAACCACCACCCCTCTCCCACTAGCCGCCACCGCCGGCGCCGCGGCTCCATCATCACCGCCCTCAACAGCGTCCATCAACGCCTTCCGAATCCTATCCAAATGCTCATCATTCTCGATCTTTCCACCGTGCGAGTCCGTCACGAAAAACCTCTTGACGAAGAATTCGCCCTCGAATTCCACCACCGCCCTGTCGATTTTCAAGCCGAGGACGCCGAACACCCGGGTGATGACCTGGAGCAGCCCGATCCGGTTCCGAGCGCGGATTTCGAAAACGGTGGAGTCCAATGCGTCGTCGTTCTGGACCGCGATCGCCGCGGAGGATCCAGGCTCCGTCGCCACCTGACCGCCGTCCGAGGCGTGCAATCGCGAAGCCTTCAACGCAACGGATGTCGTCGGAGGCGGAAAGAGAGAGAACGAAGCTGACAATGGACGGCTGAGAGCGACGGCGGAAGGAAGATGGCGCTTCGCATTAGGCGATCCGACGGTTAAGAGAGAAGCGGAAAATGCGGACATGGCGGAGAGTGAATGTGAGAAGTGAGGTAAGCTGTAGTGATTGGAAATGGTGGCCGAGTAGCGACAATTCATAGTAGTGTGTAATGTTTAGACCGGTCCCGGTTCGTTAACATAACCGACTCGGTTCCCCGCGGACCGGGGATTATATATATTTCCGTGAAGATGACGAAAAGCAACAAGATATTCATGTGAATCTTTTGAGAAGATTCCAACTAATTTTTTTTTTCCAACTAATTTTTTTTAATCAACCCAATGATCACTAATGTAATAACTGAGTGTCAGGTAAGATCTTTAGACGTTAACAAAGGTGGGAGATATCAATATAATAATTAGAGTTAATTTCATTTTTGGTCCTAGATTTATAGGTGGCATTCCACTTTTAGTCCTTTTTTTTCAAAACATCTACTTTTGGTCCTAGTATTATTGTGGCATGACCATTTTTGGTCCTCCGTTAAGAAAATCATTGAAATGCTATTAAATACAATGACATTTTGATACTTTTTATACAAGGTAGGTTGACCCGCTATATTTTTTTATGTTTATTTTTTGAAACAAAATCAAAATTGAAGACTTTTTTATGTTTATTTTTTGAAACAAAATCAAAATTGAAGACTGAAATGCTCTTGTTTTTTGAAACAAAATCAAAATTGAAGACTGAAATGCTCTTGTATTTGACAAAATTTAAACTGTTTTGTTGATGGAGGACCAAAAATGGTCATGCCACTATAATACTAGGATCAAAAGTGGATGTTTTGAAAAAAAAGGACTAAAAGTGGAATGTCACCTATAAATCTAGGACCAAAAATGAAATTAACTCTAATAATTAATAACATGCTTATCACATCGTTTTCGAGAAGTAGATTAAATAAAGAGTTAATTACACTTTTTCAAAAAAAAAAAAAAGAGTTAATTATACTTTGACTATTGAAGTCTTGGTAATTTCAATTCATGACTTTAAAAACTAACAATTAAGTACCATAAATATTTAATTTTTATTAATTTTGGTCCATCCGACTAAATTACTAGCTAATTGTCGCCGGAATCTTGTCATCCATTTTAATTTGTTTAATGAAGGGGGTAATACGGTCATTTTAGAGGGCAATCCGTGAGGAAGCTGGACTAACTACGAAAAATGACCTCCGAAAAAAAAAAAAAAAAAAAAAAGACATTTTCAAAAAAAAAAATTTCCTTTGACCAACACCTTAATTTTCATTGACCACATTTTCCTCTCTCTTGCCAAACACTGAAAACTCGAAAAATAATTTCCAAAAATTATTTTTAAATTATTTTTCGGATTTCCAAACACACCCTAAGTGTGTATATGTACCCGGGGAGAACAAGATATTCACGTAAATCTTTTGAGAAGATTCCAACTAATTTTTCTTAATCAACCTGATGGATTTAATTAATCCGGAATCAGTGAATGTCGTCTTCTCCACGTCGGCATCGTGCATGAATATTTGGTGGTAACCCCGGAATGCGTCGAGGAAACTCATGAGCGCGCACCCCGCAGTCTCGTCTACCAATTGATCAATTTTGGGCAGCGGGAATGGATCCATTGGGTATGTTATCTCGAGGAGGGTATTGACCTCCTTTTTCACAAAATCGCGCCTCTCTGCCGAGAGGTACCTCTTCTTTTGTTGCACCGACTTGACGGTGGGGTCTACCGCCAACTTATGGGTGATGACTTCGCGGTTGAGGCCTGGCATGTCCTCGGGGCCCCATGCGAACACGTCCTTGAAACGCCGGATGACCTCGATGATCCGACCTCGGAGGTCGGCCGGCAACCTCGTCCCGACCTTGACGACCCTCTCGGGTCGGCCGAGGTCCAACACGACCTCCTCAGTCTTGACTATGGACTCGGCGTGGGGCCGACCCTCTTCGCCTTATAACGCCTTCTCGGCGATGGTGTGGACCTGGAGGTCCCTTTTGCCAATTTGGCGACATGCTTTCAAATAGCAGCTCCGACTAACCTTCTGATCCCCTCTCACCACGCCGACCTCGGTGGGGGTAGGGAACTTCAAACATAAATGCTCAATGGATATGATGCTCTGGAGGTCTTCTAAGGCGGGTTAGCCGAGAATTATGTTGTGCGCGCACTCGATCTCGATGACCACGAACTCGACTTCCCACCTCTTGACGTGCGAATGGGTGTCTATCTCCACATCGAGGTTGATGGAGCCCTCCGTCTCGATGGAGTCCCCCGTGAACCCAGACAGTGGGGTTCTGACTTGTACTAACTGCTTTCTCGGCAGGCCGAGCTTGGTGAATGTGTCATAATACATGACGTTCACCGAGCTCCCCGTGTCCACCAATACCCGGTGCACGATGACGTTGTTAATGTCACCAAGGCATCACGATGCGCTAAGGGGCCATCCGGCAGGTCGTCGTCCGTGAAAGTGATAGGCTCCCTTCTCTGCTTCTTCTCATGTGGTTGGCGGACGACCTCCCCCACATAGAGGTTCTGGGCCCATTTCTTCCTATCCGATTGTGTGTCTCCCCCCTCGGGTCCTCCAAAAATGGCATGGGATGACCCGCTTCTTTTGAGGGTGGGGCTCGTCCTTCTCTTCCTCCTCAGTGAGTTGGCCGAGCTCCCTCTTGCGCGACCCGGAGGTGGGTGGCTCGGAGCCACCCTTCTTCTTCAACACGTTACCTGGTCCTTGAGCTCGGCCCATCCCCGACCTTTTAACATATTGACCGAGGTAGTCGGCCCACGAGGCTGGGGTCAGCCCATGAGGCCGGGGTCGGCCAGACGACCTCAAGGGGTCGGCTTGGGCTCGAGACGGCCCAGCTGGGTGGGCTCGTCCTCGAGTGGCCCCGGGTCGGCCCCGTACTCTTGCTCCGGGTTGACCCGTGGTAGGCTTGGGTAGTATTTATCCATCACAACCCAATGAACATTAATGTGGTTAGGAGGTGTGCCACAAGGTTGATTTTGATTGATTTTTTATTAATAACTAAAATAACTTTTTAAAAAAAAAAATTATACAATAACGAACGTAAAAACTAAATAACTTTTTTTTTTAAACTAATAACTAATAATTGACTATGGCACATCGCACATCCCAAACGTTCAAATGCTATTGAATTTTTAATTATCAAAATAGTCATAGTCGACTGAAAAGATAATATGTTGGTTATCTTCTGAATTTTATTTAGTTCAAGTTATGAGACAATTATAATTTAGGTGATGTGGCATTACTATCAAATATTATTTTAGATTATCTTGAGAAACATAAGAGAAAATTAACTTGAACAATAAATAAAACTGGTAAAATAATAAAAAGAGGATAAATAAAAACATAATATATGTTGTGAAATAAGAATTTGTTATCATAATTGTTACAATTATCATGTCATAAGTTCTAAGGTTACCACAAATGACTGTCTGATACTCTTCTATTGCCAACACTCACTGAGATTCTACTTTGTTGGATTGTATATGAATATGATGCTACACTCGTACTCTACACCTTACAATTCTATACATACAGAATCAGCCACCTTTCAGACTGACATCCTTAAAGAATACAAAATTCCAGAAAAAAAAAAAAACAGACAACTATAGAACTTTGTGTTTCATTCTAAAAACATTAGAACTTGAACTCAATCACTGTAATCTCCAGAGCCATCAGACTCTGAACCTTGGTCATCCCCATTTCTATCCAACTCATCCTCACCATTGTCCTCCATGTCTAGATCGCCCCCGCTTTCGAGATTTTGGCCGTCTTCGTCCCTGTCTCCAGCGTCGTCGTCTTCTTCTTCTTCTTCGTTGCTGGTATTGTCTGCGTCCTCGTCTGACATTTCCATCAGATCGTTGCTTCTGTTTGAAGCGTTGAAGTGCGGGTCCCACTTTCCAAACTCGTATGGGTTTTCTTGGGCGCTGTCGTCAGATTCCATGGCTTCCCCGCTGTTGCTGTTGTTGTCGTTCTCGGCTGGGGTTCTTTCCATGCTTATGTCCATGAGATCATCTTGGCCGCGATGCGATTCGGGGGATTCTGCAACGCTTCTGTGGTTGTTGTCTTCGTCGCCCAGATATTCGTGGTGTATATCTTCAATGACTAGGTTCCTTTCTCTCCTTCTCCTAACGGTTCTGCGACCGCGCATATGTTTCTGTACCTGTGTTTCTCCCTGCTGCATTAAAGCTTGAGTCAGCATCTCGCCACGCCTTGCAACGGGTGGTGTAGATTCTGATGCCGATCTGGCGCTTCCTTTCTGTAATCTTCCACGTGGGCGACCGCCTCCTCCTCTCCCACGAGCCATTTGCTTACCTCTGGAGCTGCCCGGCGTCGTGCCCAAGTAATTCCAGTTTTCCTCTTTCCTATGTACACCTCGGTCCAGTGCTGTCGATTCCACTTTCTGAATGTCGTTTATGGAAGCATACCCCATAGGTGACTTCTGTGATAAAAACAGAGGTTAACAAGCATTCAGAGAGTGAAATTTCCTAATTAAATATGTTTGCTTTTCGTTTGTTAGAATCTAAGATTGGGTCAAAGTTACTCAATTGGGTTATAATGCACATGGGGCCAAACCACGGAAATCCAATCAATTAGCTAGTTTAACTCATAGCCTTATAAACTCATATGTTCTCTATTTTATTTTCAATGTGGGACTCTATAGAAAATAAGCATAGTAACCCATAAACCGCACTTTCAAATTCCCGAGAACCTAAAGCAAATTTAAGTTCAAATGAGTCATAAAAGGGGCGAGAACTCAACTGGAAAGCTTTCAACTTTCAGGCCATTGCAAGGCTCAGCTTTCGGCTCTGGATCATAGGACACTGAGGCATCAAATTCGAAAAGTCTGAGTGCCACAGCGGCAGTGGTTAGCGGTATCCAAGGGAGCTGGGAAACGGATTGACAAGCAGGGGCTCGTGATGATGCATAGTGACGCAGTAACTCCTTCGTCGTCTCAAAATTTGACGACAAATAATCTTGTTTTACAAATCCTTCCAACTGAGTCAGAATCTGCGGACAATTTTGTCAACCATTTAGAAGCAGTTCTTTTCATTTTACTAAGTTCCCATCCAGATAAAGTAAATTTCGGGGGAAAGGGAACATGCTCATTTCAGAACAAGTTTATTTATAACATCACAAACTAACATGTCTCAGCGCCACTAAGAAACCAGAAATCCAAGTACTAAATTTTATCGCAGACAAACAAGAGTGCTAATGAGAAAAAGCGTTTCCAAGTTTGCTAGAATAGCGGTTTATGCAGTCGACGGTCATTACCAACAAGAAAAAAGTCAGGTACATATTTAATTGATCACAGAGCATATCAAGTCATATTTCAGACAACATTTCTAACTGAGAAAATCTAGAGAGCAAGCACTGAGTTCAGTTCACCCAACAAAAACTAAGCATGGAAATAAAATGGCACGTTGGTTGGTTGATTGCATAAAAATCCCACAAAAAAACAAATGTGAAATAGTATGAAAACCTGTAGAAGATCCTCGGTGGATGATGAGTTGTGCAAATTTAGACCCCATATCCTCCTAGTGTCTTCCGTCCAAGAAGATTGGAATGCTTCACTTGGAATAGAAACCTGTTGATTGAGAAAAGTTAAAATTCATCCAATAGCATGTATGATGTATAAACATTTTAAAATCAGGGATAGCAAATTAGCAATTCCGTCCAAAAAAATTGTTGAAATGGTAGCATGGAAACCGAACCTCAAGCATAGATAACAAGGCCTTGATCAATATGATTCTTAGAGGACAAGAAGTACTAGAGATAACCACATTCTCTGAGTCAAATTGTATTATGTCCCCATAACTGATTTCCGACTCCAAAAGTTTTACGACAAAGTCAACATTGGCAAATGTCCTGTGGCAAGAGCTGCAGAAGTCTTCTTCGAAAAGAAATGTGTCGAGACAGCGATCGCAGACTCCCAACAACGGTAAGCACCTTTTTTGTCCATGTGCCAATGCACATAGGATTGATGAACCAAAGTGTTCTTTCCACATCCAAATCTGGAAGTCTTGGTATCGCCTCAACGCGTTCCTCTTCTCCTCCTCGTTTTTTCCAAGTTCAATTTTGAAAGACGGTTCCCATCTATCAGAACTTGTACTACACACCATACTGCTAGGACTATCACCACCAGAACTTGCTTCAGCTGCTTCATTTCGAGTTGCATTCCCGCATTGGACCACTGAACCATTCTGTAAGGTGTTCCTCCTAACACGCTCCCTGAAAGGAATCTCAATCTTTTTCATCATTATATGTAAATGAGATTCCCTAAGCCCACGAGTATCCAAAGACGTCAAGAGAGCATCAAATGCCTGCAAGTCAATAATACAAATATACAATGATTAAAAGATATTTGAAACGGGTATGGTCAAAGAAAATTTGAGCCCTTTTGCCTTCTCTCTAGATAACGATAATAGTCTCCAACTCTCTATGTTACAACAGAATGATTCAAGGACACATCATAGACAATAAATCATGTGTTTACCTCTTCAGTGTCGATCAGTCTCCAAAATCCATCAGGTGATTCAACAAAGATCCTGCCAGAACCAGGATCATGACTAGAACCAGAGGCAACAAATAGCCAATAACGATTACGCCTTCGATCTTGACCCAGAGGCAAAGACCTATACACATACATCTCTTCTGCTTTATGGCCAATGAAAGATTTCAACTGCATTCTTGACCTTTCTGCTGTATATCCACTTGGTTGAATAGAGGAAATAAATGAACTCGTGGAAAAATCCTGCGGTGCCAAGCTCTTTTCAGCAGGCAAAAGCTCAAGCTGGTTCTGAGCATTGTCCAATCCAACAGAAGCATCATTTACCGCTGCAGCTTGTGCTGGCTCGTGAACTTTGTTGTCGGGAAGGGTAAATGGACTTTGACTGCCCTCTGCTGCAGCACCGAATGAAGAATCATGAAACTTAATTATATTCTCTTCCTTCATACGCCTTCTGTCCAACTGTGCTTCAGCCCACATCTGTTTCTTAAGAGCAGTAGCAGCATCAAGTCGATCCTGAAAACTAATCGTGTTAGATAACGGTGATTAATATCCTTCTAAAGGAGACAGCATTAGAAGTTAACCTCAAGAATTGCACGAATAGTGTTGCCTTCACTTGCGATGCCAATTACCGCAACAAGAGCATTCAGACGCTCCTCCACACACAGATTGGAATATTCACCTTCAGTGAGTCCTTGAACCCATGGTTCACCTGATTGGCTTTCATCAATCTCCCCGCCTTCTTGGCCGGGGTTACTTCCTCCAATACCTTTAAGAGCAAACCAAATCACAAATCATTAACAGAAAATCATTGCCCATCCCCATAGCCATAACAAGCAAGAAAAAACGGCAATATGTATAAAGCAAATATAATGTCCTTACCAACAGTATCAAATCCATTTTTCTTATCAACTGCTACAGAAGGGTTATCTTTTCCATTCACCGAGCAAGTGCCAATGTCATTTTGTAGGTCAGTATTTTTAATCACATCAGATGGAGTACCTATATCATCAATCTCCTGACCATCAGCAGCATCACACTCAGAATCATCATCTCTTTCCTCATCATCAGCATTCTGACCAGCTAAAAACCCATTTACATATCTCTGAATCTTTTCTCTCGCTACTGAAATTATTTCTTCAGCATTTGCTGGATCCTTCCTGAAAGCAGGCCGGACACAGTATGTTGAAGGAGCTATTCTTTCAAAAAGCATGGGATCCCTTGACAAAGCAACAGAAATAGATGCTTCCGGTGTCTTGCTTGTTGTAAGGTCTCGGAGCCCAGATTTCTACAAGTAAATTCAATTAAACCAAAGAAAGAGAAACAATAAAAATAGCATGAATGTCAGGGGAGAGAGAATATAACTAGCTACCTGAATCTTCTCGGCAAGCTCTATAACGTTCAAGCCTTTCTCTCCTTCAAGTGCAAGAAGATGATAAGCAGCAAACTTCACAGTTCCTGGAGTTAACCGATGCCTGGACTTGCGCTGAAGCATAAATCCCTTTTCATGCATAATTGCAACTGCATTTTCAGCAGCACTACCACTTCTTAGGGTTGATACAATATCTTCACAACCTTTAGTCTGCATGAACAGCAACAATTAGCATGACTGTATCAAGTATAGTATCCAGGTATTTGAATATATTAGCACTCTTGACATTAGAAATTTTGGAAGAACAGGAGCAAGCAAAGACCCCCTCTTGTTTTCATTTATATCTTTCATGGTTCTATAAGGTGGGTGTAAAGGTAGGGGGATTTGGAAAATCCACAGCAAAGCAAAGGTAGTCCATATATAAATGTATTCCCATGGGCCATGAACCCATCAAAAAAAATTCCAGACAATAAAATGAAGATTGTAGAAGATACATAACCTTAATCTGAGGAAGAAAAAACTCAGTCAATGAGATAAGGGGAGAGAGAGAGAGAGAGAAAGCAGAAGCACCTCATCATTATCATTCAAGCCACCCTGTTCTTTATTCTTTTTCTTCAACTGGGGACCAAATCCAGCTGAAAGTGCAAATTGCCTCAGTACTTCAGGCCATGTCAATGGATTTAAGTGTTTTTGCCAGTTGCATATATCAAAACCCCAGACATAGGCCTGTCACAGAAAGCAAACATGAAATTGACCTTTGCAACCTACATAGTATTCTATGTGAAGTTATAAGCAAGCATAAAAAATTTGAAGTGTTATTTAATGATTACCCCTTCAACTATTTGAGGATGTCCACCTTCTGGGTTGACAGCATTATATTGGTTTGTACCGGGCCCACCAGAAGGTGTTCTCACAACATCTTCAATATCTTTTATGATCAGTTTCAAAAGTGCAATATGTATCTCACTCAGCAATCTTGAATCCTGATAAGAAGATACAATACAATTTAGATACTTGCCACCACCTTCCAAAAGGGAAGTGAACAGATAGAAAGACAAAAGGAAAAAATGTGGACCGAGAAAGGCTAAAAGGGGATTGATAAAGGAGTAGCTAAAATCAAATTTCATGGCAAGAGGCCTCCCAAGAAACTCACATAGTCATGGAAAGCCTGAACAAATTCGTCAAGCGTAAAAGGCCAAAGCCCAAGAACATCTGCAAAATTTATGCAGAATCTCCAAGCCTGTAAAGTAAAGCAAAATAGAGTCATCAAGGAAAATTGATTATTTAAAATTTAAAAAAAATAAAAAATAAAAATAAAATAAAAAAAATAAAAAAAAAAAAGAGAGAGAGAAAAAATCAAATAAAAAGCTCAAGATAACTTATACTGCATTCATACTTTCCCTTTTTATGCAACCAGCAAGATGTCCTCCAGACATTCTGACTACGATGTAAGCCAAGAGCACAGTTTTTAACAAGTATTTTATTTTTAAAATGTACATTCAACAATTCTAAGTACATTTTTGTTTACATCTGACATCAATGCACTTTTAAAACTAAAGAATTGCACTTGTTCGGGTTCTCATTACAATGCAATAAAAATGGTTTGCCACAAGTTTGGATCATATACCTTTTAGGAATAGTATTCTTAAACTTGATTGGATTTTGAGAATTTTGCAATTCATTTTCCACTTCTTTAATGAATCATATATTCTCAACTCAATTAAATGTTTAATTTGAAAATTTGAAGTGTTCCCATATAATTAATTAATAATTAATTGATTAAGTCAGAGTAAAGTAAAATTTACAAAAATGGTGTTATCTTCTTCGAAAAAAAAAAACCAGACGCAAAAAGCATTAAGTAATTGAATTACTTTGTATTAACTCACCCACACAATTGGTCAGAGAGTTTAATAATTTATTCTCTCTTTTTAAGATTTATTTTCCTAAACTAAAAACAGTTTAGAAATTTTTAAATTGGTTATGAACTTCTTTCTTTAATAGGAATCATATTCCAAAACTTAACAAGAAGCTGTATGAACAGAGTCTTGAAATAATTAATATGGAGTAATTAATTAATAAAATCAAATAGTAAAATATAATTTAAGTGTATACTAGCCTTCACACACACAAAAACCAGAAAACAAGGCAGCATTAATCTATTATAGAGTATAAATAGATTAAAAGATTAAACAATTTTGAAGATGAACAACTTAAAATAGTCGCAGTATCATACCATGAGAAGATTCCCAATGTTCTCCTGTGAATCAATCCATGGTTGGATGGAGAAAGGCCTTTTCATTTCGATAGACTTTGGAGGGAATTCACACAGAAATTCTGGAACAAAGAACAAACAAATTTAGCATTACGATGATAATAATCAAACGAAGAACTAATGGAACAGTCCTTTTTTTCTGTATCCAGAATAAATCAAATTATATTACTGGGGTTATAAGCTTATAATATTTAAATCAATAGTGCATCACAAATTTCATGCTTCTTGCAGTTCTCTGAACATGAATTTAGTAGGAGACAGGTCTTGCAATTGCAGTTGCAAATGGTATACATTTGTAAGTTCAAAACCACTCACACTTGAAAAGTCCAGTATGTCAAGCTACACTTACCTCGATATAATTCAAGGTTTTGCAATGTGTCATAATCAAGGGAAGCTATGGATGATAAGCCTTTGTTAGAAGCAGCCAATTCCATTAGTTCCAACCGTTCATCCTCAATTAACTCCATGGCTTCTTTAGCAAATTTCCGTGCTGCTGCCCTCTCCATAGCAGCCTTCTGTTTTGCTGCTTCCCTCTCTTTGCGAAGCTCTTCTTTCTGTCTTTTCCTCTCAGCCTAGACTCAATATACAAGCAATATGGTAGCTATCAGCCACTGAATATAGCAGAAGTTTAAGGAGAGAAACTAAAATAAAAACGCCCTCAAGCATACCCTCAAAAGCTCTCTCTGCAAAAATTTCTCTCGCCTTTCCATTTCACGCTTTTCCTCACGTTGAAACCTCTCTTCCTTCCTCTGTTGTTCACGCATTAGCCTCTGTTCTTCTTTCTTTCTCTCACGATCCAGTCTTTCCATTTCCTTTTTCATTTGTTCTTCCCTCTTAAGTGAGAAAAGAAAATGATTGTTTCAGATTTCAAAAGTAAATTTGCAGACAGTAGTTGCAAAAATAAAATATAAAAAAAAATTTTAAAATCCAAAGGTTTCAAGGAACATAAAGATATACCTTTCTCCTTAAAAGATCCTGTTTCTCGAGTTCTTTTCGAATCCTTTTTTCATGAGCTAGTGCTTCCCTTCCTATTCTAGCTTCATCGTTCTACAAGAGTTAATGCGCTACTAAGAAAATCGAAATAGGAAAATTGAGAATTCCTAGCTCCAGATATATTGAAGAATCATAATACAGTAATACTTCAGTACCTTGCGTTCATGATCCATCTGCAAAGTGCCTTCATTAGGAGTAATAAACTCACTTTCCCTGGGAGGAGATTGAAATTGTCCCTGGAAGCCATGTTGAGGCAATACATTGATAGTTGAGGCTTGACTTTCAACAGTATACTCTCTAGAGAAATGCCCATTGGCTTTCATGACTGACAAGGGTTTTGTAGGACCTCTTGCAGGTGAACCATAGTGGTAAGATGGGGCAATTTGGTCATATCCATCAGATCTTATCTTTGGCTCAGCAGGTTCGTGGAGACCACTTGGTAAAGCCTGAAAATGAAGTGCATATAAAAATTTAACAATCATCAAACACACACTAAATTGAGTTTAAAGTAACACACACAGAGATAACCAAGAACCAACATTATATTGTTTAGGTTCATATCCCCCGAACAGCTTGGTGTCATAGGAATGCCTGTAATGGTCCCGACGCTCTGTTGGCACTGCTCCACATGTAAAAGTAAAAGTCAGCAAAACACTTGAGAATATAAATCTCAATCAAAAGTCAGAGGCCTCTTGAGAAACAGAAATAGATTTGCAGTTTGAGCATAAAGGCAAAACAAGTTAAGGAACAAACTTCTGATTAAAATTACTATTTACTAAGGTGCAGCTGAGATGAGTTATTCATGCAGCAATATATATTGTAAAATACTTTATCTCATTATGCATTTCCACTGTTATACCATAGTGTTAGAAATGATATTCGTAATTTTAATATATTGATCAAAAACATTTCATAATAGTTCCATTGGCACAAGTGAACAACATATGAAAATGAACTTTTTCCTTTACAAATTACAATCAAAATAAATAATACACACACACATAAACAGAAGCTATAAGACAATCAAGTCCAGCTTGAGTTATTAACAGAAACTAGAGAGAGCTTTCCTGACACCGAAAAAGGAGTTTCAAGTCATTTTAGCATGTCCCAAAATTATGCTAAATGTTGAAATACAACAATAATCTTTTAAATTGGAGGTATCCATACTTCATTTCTTGGGATGGGTCATTCAATTACTTGAGTCAATTATTGATGCAAACATATGTGCATTACAAGTTAAGCCAAGGAGATGGCTGGAAACAGAGAATATTTACCTAGCAGCATTAGCAAATAAGCAATATAAAAAGAGATCTAAAAATGTGAAATTTAAATATACCTATAGGAGCCCCAAATGCACCAGGCGGCAGTTCATCAAACTCCACACCAAGAATAGGGCCATCACTCCGTAAAGGCTCTCCCAACTGCGACTCAATGCAAGCAATAATTTTACGCTCCTTTGCCGTCCTTGGTGACTCATAATACCTTACCGGCATTGTTGGCATGCCATCCCCATTATCAAACTGGCTTGACCCGGAGCCAGAACCGGAACCGGAACCAGATCCAGAACCAGACCTATGATCACTACCAGGCTCAGGTATTGTGACTTCATCTCTGGTTAACTCTGCGAAACTCCTCTTCCCACTTGCACCACCATTAGGTCCAACACGTGGCTTCATTGCTGCTACACCTGCTGCTTCCTTCTTATCCTTTAACCTCCTGTGACAAAACCACATCTGCAACTGCCGGTCAGTCAACCCTAACTTCTCTGACAGCTCTGCTCGAATTGCTTCAGATGGGTAAGTCTCCACTGCAAGTCACAAAAGCAACAGAAAATCCATAACAATGAATCAGAAGGGCGGCAATCTATGCACAATATTGCACATGATGCATAACCACATCAAAAACATCAACAAATATTTAAACCTTTGAAAAGTTAACACCTACAATTGAACGTAATGCAAATAAAGATTGCGCACTAAGCAGTCATATATACAGCATTTCAACAAAATTGATCCATCAACCATTGAACACTACATATAAATATTGTCCATTAAGCAGGTCCTTGTACATCTCAACACAATGGATCATCAAAAGATTCAAATTCCCCTGCTCAGTGTTAATCCCCATTTGAACACAAGGAAGTGCAGAATCCAAAAAATTCAAAGATTTCATCTAAATACAAACATTCATGGGCATAAACCATTATCTAGTAGAACTCAGCACCTAAGATGCATAACACAGAATTATGCATACACACAGGTAGATCAGCCAACATCAAAACAAAAAGTATTAAAAAGTAAAGGCCAACAAACACATTTGAAACCCAGCATATACACACTAGCAGGAGCAGAAACATGAAATCACCATCTCAGAGGTCCCATCTTTGACACAAAACACACCCATACACAACAAAAGAACACAAAAAAATTGCAGAAACAAACATACTGGCATAGACTTTTTCTAGGGTTTCCAATTGGAAAGGAGTCTTCATCTGGCGCTTAGGCTTCTTGGTCTGGCCATCGGAAGGGCTGTGTTGAGCGTTCTTGTTGCTCTCCCCTTCAGAACCACCCTCCATTACAGATCAATTGAAGCTGACAAACCCTTGATTTCTCCAGCCAACAAAAAAACAATCGAATCGAGGGCCAATCAACCCACCCAACCCTGTTTATATCCCTACAGATCACCCGATCGCGACAGCCAAGAACACAAACACACAAGGAGAGAAAAACTGGGGCGAGAAAACATATTAAATAAAAACGAAGATAAACGATAGAGAGAGAAAGGGGAATTGGGCAGAAGAAGAATAAAAAAGAAGAATTATTACTACTATTATAAGGAGAAGGAACAAGAAATAGAAACAGTAGAAGAACAACTCTTCCTAGAAATTCCATGTTTTTAACTACAATACTTTTTAGTATATTAATAATTATTAAAATTTTCCCCTCGATTTTTTGTTTTCGGGTGTCTTTAATAACCGATTGACTTGAAGTTTTTCAGTCTTGTTGATAAAGAAACATTGAAATCGATGAATTTCGTATGGAAATTCGTTTTCTTTTTTTCCCAATTTTTTTTTAAGGCTGAAATTCAATCCCAATCCTCCATCATCATGTGACGCCTTTTGGAATTTTCTCTCGCTTTTTTATAAGGTGGACTCCAAACATTGGCTGCAGCCTTGCTGGGTTCTTTGGTGCTTTTGGGTTCGCATTTGTTTTCACTGCTTCCATTCTTCTTCTCTTTCTTGTCTCAATCTGATTCCGAGGCTGACAACGTTGTTTCTGGGCCTCTTTTATTGGGCTAAATATATCGTCATCATATAAAATAGTTTTCTACGATGGGCCTCAGGGCTACCTACCATCTGTTATTGCAATTCCAATTTCACACGCAAATTATAGCGGCAAATTATTGCATGGACCATCCACACAGCTGTGTGGACCAAAAATAAAAAATACATTATTTTTATATTGAAGGTATATTATTTTTGTACTGTAGGTACATTATTTGACAGTATATATCAAATAATGTACTTTCAGTACAAAAATAATGTACCCTAAAATAATGTACTTACAGTATAAAAATAATGTACTTTTTATTTTTGGTCCACACAATTATGTGGACCATGGTCCATGCAATAATGATTGAATTATAGCATCGACCATGATTCATTTTGCATTGTGGACCTTAACCCCAAATACTTCGTAACATTTAGATTATGTGTTTGCAGTTAATATATTATATGTCTGTAGTTAACAGATTGTGTGTCGACGACACATAATATGTTAAGTGCGTATACATAATATGTTAATTGTAGTAGGCATATACTTTATTAATTGCAAACACATAATCTGAATGTCGTTTTAGACTATAATCCACAATACAAGGTGAACTAAGTTCAATGAAATAACAATTGAATGTCAAAAGACTAAATATTTGGGCTTATAGGAAACTAATTTTAAAAATGATATTATTAGTCACTTGGTTATAACCATGCGATGGTTTATTGAAACGGGTCTACCACAAAACTGGATAATTATGGGTCAAATTGACAATAATCACAAAGAGTAAACGAATAAGATATTGGATAGTACATGTTTTTTATTCGTAATAAAATTTTTAATAACGTGTGGTTTAGATTTTGATGATACCAAATAAGTTAGGATTTAAGTCCCAAAATACCAATTAATTGTGGGCCTCGCTACTGGCGCTTTAAACGTGGAAAAACAAGGTAGGTGCGCGTTTCGCGCACCTGTTGCGTGCCTAGCTAGCGCGTGCATAGGCGCGTTAATATAGATCCTTTAATTTTTTGTTTTTTAAGACTTGTCAGTTGTTTTCTTTTTTTCCTTTGTTTCCTCTCTCGTCATCACTCTCTTTCCTACATGACATGATAAAATCCACACAAAAATTTGTACTGATATTGATGCTATAAGGCTTAGAGATGTCCTTACACCTAATGTCAAACTTTATGCATATCCATATTTTGATCCAAACTACTATTTTCTTTAATTACACTTTAACCTCAAACTTTGAGCTTCTTCCTAATTTGAATCTCCACATTTCTTAGGTAAAAAATCAACCCTCTTTGGCCCCTTAGGCCCAATATGTGTCCCTCTTATATACCTGGACTCTGATCACTCCATGAACTCGTGTCCAATTCACCAATCACCGTGGTATAGATTTAGTTTTTAGTTATAACAAATATATGTTAAAGTTTTAGTGATTAAATCTACAATATGAATTAACTTGGCTCAACCAAGTGGCTTAACCCATTTTAATGTGAATTTGACTCGACTTAAAGATTGTTTTTAGATAGTCATACTACTTGTTGAATCTCAAAGAACTTGAATCTTGCATCACTAGAACAAGTGGACAATGGAATGATGCTCCTTCAATCACCCAATCGAGTGCTCTATTTGGTTCAAGAATGTTGTATAAGTCCAATTATGTTGATGATAGAAGATATGTTCATTTACTTTCACACACTTTATCACTTTCAAATTCATGTTATAAACACAATTGTGTGATGTGCTAAAATGTTTTCATGCCACTTTATTAACATAATTTCCTTCTCTATTTCTTGTCCAAAATACATAATTTATTATCATAGATATTTAATTCAATTCTCTAGTTTTTCTTTTTCTAATATTCAGTTTTTACATTTTTTAGCCTCCATTCTTTATTTACTAATTTATAAATGTAAAAGTAAATGCATTTTTTCTTTTTTTTTTTCTTTTTTAAATAGATAAATTTTTTAATGCACAAATTTTATACTTCGTGTGAGTACATATGGGTGCAAAACTTGTTGAACTTAAGATATGCAATTGGTCAACAAAAAGTAGAATGGGAAAGGGGCCAATAATAGATTGAGTAGGTAATTGAGCTTCAACTGAATTTGGTATTCAGCATTTTACGTTTGAACTTTTGTGTGTGTAGATAAGGTTGGTTGAAAGGAAACATAGTTGTTGTAACTATATTTTTTACTTTGCAATATTAATTGTCGATGTTTTTAATATTACAATTAAAAATTCGAATTTGGTCAAACATAATTTAATATATATCAATATTTATGAAATGTTAGTTAAGTTTGGGTATTGAACACGTAGTACTTACATTTAAGCGTTTACTTCATTAAGAGGTTAATTAGAAATTAAAAGGTTGTACTCAAAAAAAGAAATTAAAAGGTTAATTAAAAATTAAAGGGATATATGAATAGGAAAAATAATGCTAACAAAGGTTGTACGTTCCTCGATATAATTTGAAAGTTAGTTCGCTATCTCAATTACAAGTGTAGTGTTATGATGCAATCTGGTAATTTTTAGGTCAACATAAAATGTAATACTTATACTAGCAAATGTAATACTAAATTAGGAATAAAATGTTTATTATTTATATGAAAAGTGTAAATACTTTTGAAGAAAAAATATAATAATTTTATATTTTGATATAAAAGTATTATATTTTTTTTTATTAAAAGTATTACATTTTTCTTTATAAGTGCAACATTATTTATAAAAAAAAAATATATATATATATATATATATATATATATATATATATATATATATATATATATATATAGGAAAAAAGGTTAAATAGTCCCTCAAACTTATTTAAAAAGTCAATTAGGTACATAAACTTTTTAAATGTGCAATTAAACCCTTTAACATTTTATTTTTGTACAATGAAGCCCAAAAACATGTTAGTGCCCTGTGATAGAAGGTCACTAGGGTTCATGCATATTTTCCGATTAACAAAATCGACTGTCGGCGAGCAGACCAGAAATGGTCGCCTTCTTCGAGAAGGCAACCATTTCTGGTCACCTTCCCGGAGGAGGCGACCACAATTCTGGTCGCCTTCTTTGGGAAGGGACCATATATGGTCTGTTTGTCGGAGATGGTCGCCTGCGAGTGGCACCGGTTGCGGACGGTCGATTTTAATTGGAAAATATGTTTGAACCCTAGTGACATGCTGTCACAGTGTCACATGTCACTAATATGTTTTTGGGCTTCATTGCACAAAAATAAAATGTTTAAAGGTTTAATTGCACCTTTAAAAAGTTTAAATATCTAATTGACTTGTCATTTAAAGTTTGAGAGCCTATTTGACAATTTTTTCCAAAAATATAATACTTTTGATGAAAAAGTAATATTTTTACATCAAAATATAAAAGTATTACATTTGTCCTCAAAAGTATTATATTGTCACTTATAAATAACAAACATTTATTCCTGATTTAATATTACATTTGTTATTATAATTATTAAATTTATATATTGACCCGATCCAATCTGTCTCATGGATAAACGGTGTCACACAATGTGACAGTGACCATTATATTTATGCATGTATTTGGTGTTCATGCATGTTATTGACTGTCTGTCAAGTTGTCTGCGAACTGCACCAATTTAATTTAAATTATAACGAGACAACAGAACTGAATTCATGGGGAAATTATCGGTTTTAAACAATTAGTAATAATAATTTTAATAAAACAGATAAAACAATAATCTCCCCAAAACACGGCCTTTCTTTGTCTCATTGATCATGGTAAATGAATAAATAAATAAAGAAATAAATAATTTTGTGTCTATATATTTATACATATGGGGCTATGAAGCCTAGTACCATTCGAGTGAGAACTAGTAACAGTATGGATTAATCTCATTCGTTTATCTAAGACTAAGTGATGAAAATTAAATAAAAATGTAATGACATTTTTGTAATTACGTATGTCATATATATATAAGGGGTCAGGTGAGATCAAACGAAAAACCAAGTAAAAAAACCAGAACTAATTTGGTTTTGTCCATTTAAATATACTATCGGTTGAAGATTGCTGAAAAATAAGGAGAAAAGTAACGGGATACCCAAATGGATGAATTATGTCATAATTACGGAAATGTCATTGCGTGCTAGAATATCTATAAAATTAATTTTGATCCGTCTATTTTCTCCATATTTTTCAACAATTATCAACCGTTGATCTATCAAAATCGATGAATCATATCAATTATTACTTTTATATGGAAGCATATTCCCCTCCCCCCCCACACACACACAATATTTGTTAGTATGATAAGTTATGCTATATGCAAATTAAGTAAACACTCATATGCACACTTGACATTGACTTTAACTTTTTAAAATGATTGGGTAGCTAATGAATTTTCATTTGGCATATATATGATATGGGATTGGTAAAAAAAAAATGTTCACCTGATGTATATATAATACGTTAAACATCATTGAATTGTCAACCCAATGTGACATATTACTGTAATTATCAACACCTCTCATCTTATCTTATGAATTTTTAAACACATATTTTTAAATATATTTAATACAATATTCATCTATTTGATTCATTTGAAGAAAAAAAACTTTCACTAAGCCATAAATTATCATAGTATGTATAGTGTTTTTTTAATAGTACGGGGTAATATTTTTTTAAATAGTTGCCATTTTATTTACAAAATATTAGTGCTTATTCTTATATATATAATACTTCATAGTAGCCAAAGGCCTTGTGGTTAAGCGGCATGAAGTAATTCTCTCAAGTGGGAGGTCATGGGTTTGAGCCTCAGTGGAGTCAATGTTGACTTTGTTGGGCTTCAGTAGTTTGAGCAAAGTATATCGTCAATAGTATTCAAAAAAAAATACTTCATAGTATGTATACTGTTTTTTTTAATCCAAAGGGAGGGGTTGATGGTGTAACTCGATTCCTCTAAGTTTTTTCTTTATCTTTATTTACGCGGAAAATGATAATCATAAGGTATATTTGTGGCTCACGCAGTCACGCAATATCTTTTTTTTTTTTTTTGGCAACATTTAGAGAGTGTCCGTCCTCATGATGTTGTTCATGAGAAGTTGATTAAAAGTCCAAGTAGAACTGTTTTATTCTATTCTCTTAAAACTTAACGCGTCTAACTTGAAGATCTCACTTCTTGTTAGCTAGCATTCTAGCCCATAGTTTATAATTTTTCAATAATCACTAAATTTATAAAGAGAGAAAAATTATAAGACAATAAAGTTATTATTATTAATAGAAAACGGCAATCATTATTTTATTTAAAAACTATCGCTCTAATTTTCTATTTTCTATTTATAATAATAGGAGTAGTTCATATTACCTCGCGTCAATTTTCCATAATTCACATATATTAGCTGCCAACACGAAAACTAAAATTGCAAGTTTTCCGACTTTCTTTACCAACCCATCCACAGTCCATTGTTTTGTTTATGAGTCGGCAACAAATCAATTTCTCTTCTAACCCCATTCTTAGCCTCTTAGCTTATCTTCAAAACAAACAAAGAAAAAACACACAAAATTTGATCTCTCTCACGCCGGCAAAAATGAAGCACGGCGAGGTTATTATTGTTGTGTACGATGTTGTTCTTGTTGTTTTATCCATCGCGCTGATAATTCTCGGCGTTCTTCTCTTCCTATGCTGCAAGAAGAAGAGGCCGGCGGTTGAGGATGATGGGAACGGGTGCCATAAAGCGGCGAAGCTAAGCGCGGCGGCGTATACTTTGACGGAGATGGACGCCGCCACGGACGGGTTTAACCCGCGGCGGATCATCGGAAAAGGGCGTTTAGGGGTGGTGTATTCCGGGGTGTTACCGGAAGGGCGGGGGGAGCTAGTGGCGGTGAAAAGATTCCATCCGCGCCTGGTTCTGAGCAACGCCGGCGCCGGGTTCGGGTTCTCGTCGCTTCTCCGGTGGCTGTCGTTGGCGGATCACCCAAACCTCGTACCCATCCTGGGATTCTCCGAAGCTCCCGGGGAAAGAATCGTGCTGATGGAGTACGGCGGGATGCTGAGCTTGGAGTTTTACCTCCACCAAAACCCCGACGCGGCGGCGCTCCTCCACTGGCCGCGGCGGGTGAAGGTGGCGGCCGGGGTGGCGCGTGGGTTGGAGTTTTTACATGAAGGAATGGCGCCGCATATAGTGCACGGTTGCGTTAAGGGATCGAATGTTTTGATAGATGTGGAGTTTTGTGCTAGATTGTGTGACTATGGGCTTTATTTCTTGGCATCAAATGAGAGGCAAGAGGTAGTGGGGTATGTGGATGAGGAGTATTGGGGGGGAGGGGGAGGGGGTTCAAAGGAAAGTGATGTGTATGGGTTTGGGGTGGTTTTGTTGGAGCTTTTGAGTGGGAGAAAGAGTCAAGAAGGGTTGCTTGTGAAGTGGGCTTTGCCCTTGCTTAAAGAAATGAAATTTGGGGAGGTTTTGGATCCTAGACTTGAAATTCCTTGTGACATTAACCCTCTTGTTAGGTTGGCTAAAGTGGCTTCAGCTTGTGTTGGAAACTCTAGGAAAAGCAGGCCTACTATTGTACAGGTGGCTGCAATTCTGAACAATTTAGAGATCGAATTCAATCTATGATTGAAATTTTTATCATGTCAATCAGTATTAGTCTGGATCAGCATTTTAGATCTAATTCCGATCTCTAGAGTTGAAGGAAATGTGATGGATCAAGAAATTGGTCAAGATTGGAATGTGAAATTTTGATTGTGTGATGTGGTGGAATGCCAAAACTATGGGATTTTGTATGGAGGAAAATGGTGAAACGCCAAAATGCAGAGTTTGGGCGGTGGATTTGTCTTCACTTCAATCAATTCTTTGTGTATATATATACATATAATTGAATGGGCTATTCTTGTTTGGTGGTAAATGGGGGACCTTTTCCTTGAAATTGTGCTTTTAAATGATGTTTGCTTTCGGTTTGTCATTTTATTACTTGTTAGAATACATTGTAAACAAAGAATTATTATTTCGGGAAAATAATAACAGTAGAATTTTTTAAAATTACAAATGCTATTATACCTATTTATATTGAATACGATCATACCTGAATATTTGATACAAATCAGCACCATGTAATTCAGAACAAGCTGCAATGAAGGAGCGTGAACAGCAAACGCAGATAAAGTGAACGCACATTAGCATTTAACTAATGAACAGTGCAAAATCACAAAGATGCGTTAGTCAAGATCATCTGAGCAGTTTCAAAGAGATGAAGACTGGCAGAAATTATAGAAAAATGTTAGCAATTTGGTTAGAACAAAGTCATATCCATGGAGAGAATTTAATCAATTAGTAATAGTATCAATCAATTCCGAACCACAAATTCGAGAAATTAGTAATAGTATCTATCGATTTCCTTGAATCAGCAGTCATATTTCATAGATTTGATGGGACAGACCACATATTTGAGAAATAAACTACGGAGCATTGAGATGGAGGAGAAGAATTGCCAGAAATCAGAAGTCATATTTCATAGAAAGAGTCGAGATTAGACAAATGCTCTGAACAAAAACAACTTCCCGGCCTATGCAAATCTAGGTTTCGGCCGCTAGCATATCTACGATGTTACATTTATGCTCTCTCTCCCCTGATTTTCCTAGCGAGCTGGATGTCATTTAAATAGTCATAATAATAAACTAGTATTTTCGCACGTGTGTTACACGGAATGAATTTTGTTATAATGTTTTAAGAATATTTAGATCGATATATAATTATTATATAAATTATAGGGAAAATGGCATCTTTAGTCCCTAAGTTATAGGGGTAGTGTAGACTCAGTCCCTAAGTTATGGCTGTATGCGAGTTTAGTCCCTCAGTTATTCACAAAGTGGCGAGTTTAGTCCCTGAACATTAAATTTGACGAAAAAATTAAAAAATATTCAAAATTTGAGGGGTAAAATAGGAAATTCACATTTTATTATTCTTCTTATATCAAAACCACTTTTACAACATTATTTTTTCACTTCTTAGCCTAATTATTTTCAATATTTTT